>NC_133771.1:172329764-172539179 GCF_003597395.2 Chelonoidis abingdonii
AGTCAGGTGCTCTAATTGGAGTCAGGTGCTCTAATTGGCCACAGCTGTTCTAGTTAATCTAAAGCAAACCTTCCTCCCTTGGCAGGGAATAAGGCCCCCTGCTAACACTCTTATGCTGCCCTCTGGCCATGCTGTATCACAATCACATTGTTGACCTGTTGTCTCATTTTGTGATCCACTATAATCCCCAGATCCTTTTCAGCAGTACTACTGCCTAGCCATTTATTCCCAATGTCGTAGTTGTGCATTTGTTTTTTTTTCATTCCTAAGTGTAGTACTTTGCGCTTGTCTTTACTGAATTTCACCTTATTGATTTCAACCCATTTCTCCAATTTGTCAAGGTCCTTTTGAATTCTAATCCTGTTCTCCAAAGCGCTTGCAAACCCCTCCCAACTTGGTGTCATCTGCAGATTTTATAAGCATACTCTCCACTCCATTAGCCGGCTGACCCAGGACTGACCCCTGCAGGACCCCACTAGATTTCTTTCAGGATGTGTTCCCCATTAAGTTGTAATTCTTTGATAATACCCCATATGGGTTCCCATGTGGGGTGGTAGTTAACAATGAGGGGTGGGTATTTTTTCTGTATTAAAGCAGGTTCTCTCGGAGTATTTGGGTGGCCCATTCCATGATGTGATCTACTTCTCTGGTGCAGCATCCTTGGTTGGTGAAGGCAGTGTAAAGTGTGCTAGGAATGTATCCCAGGAGTTTCTCCTTTGGGCATATTCTGTGACATCTGAGTACCTGGCTTTAGATTTATTGGTGTGTCTGGGGTGGCTACTGTTTCTAAGGCAATAAGTGTGGTGATCCATGTGTTTCTTGTATATAACTATCTGAAGGGTTCCATTGTTGAAGCTGATTGTAGTGTCCAGGATGTTGATGCCGATGCAGGGGAGTTCTAGAGAGAGTTTGATAGATGGGTGGTGGTTGCTGAAGTTGTGGTGGAAACCTGTGAGGGACTTTAGGTGCAGAGGATGAAAATATTATCAATGTATGTTAGCTATATCATTGGTTTTGTGGTGCATTGTTCCAGAAATTTTTCCTCATGCACAAGTTAGTATTTTGGGGAGCCAGCCTAGTAATTTTAGCCCACAACAAACTGACAGGGATCGTGGGGATTTTTAACTCTTTCTGACACTAGTAACAGGGATTATGTTAGAATCAGATGGGCATATGGCCTTTAGAAACTAGCATGATAGGCACCTTATAAATTCCTTAAAATATATAGATTATCCACGTGATCAGTTGCAGAGAGGTTTCTGTGTTATTCTAGCACTAATTAATTCTTAAAAGCAAACTGTTACATACAGGTCATTAGTAGCTGCTTATCTCCACTAAACAGTTTTTAATCCTCAGTAGATATGTCATTCATAAGTAATTGATTAGAACCATCCCTACGTATGGTGTGATCTTGTGCAAAATAATATGTCTAAACATTACTCACTTTAGTGGCTGTCACACAGTCATTGAGGGGAGATTCCTGATTACAGATCAGTTCCATAATAGCTATTACCCATAAACCATGGATATCCAACAGGATAGCCACATTTACTGCTTTGGCATCTTGACGTCTAGGATCAGAATGCTATTTCCTGTGGTACCTGATGGATTTTAAACAGAGGTGTCATTTGCAGCTGCCCTCCACATGCTCCCCTAGCTCCTCACCAGCTGGTGCTGAAGTGTCTCCCCTCAAATCCATGTCTGGTTATGTCAGCACATGAAGAATTCCAAATGATCAATTACCGCAATCTTCACTTGGCACTTACACATTGGTTTCAAAGGGAGTGTAGACCATGTAAGCACTAAAGCCCTCCACACTGCATTGAAGAGAATACTGAAACTCCCCAAAAGCTCAAAGGTGCAGGATTAAGCCATATCAAAGCTAGCCCTAATTGCTTAAATAATTAAAATAGATATGGCTCTTGACCAAGGATTGAATTTATAGTGTTTCTGTCATGATAATATTATGACAGGTTTCAGAGTAGCAGCCATGTGAATCTGTATCCGCAAAAAGAGCAGGAGTACTTGTGGCACCTTAGAGACTAACAAATTTATTTCAGTATAAGCTTTCGTGGGCTACAGCCCACTTCTTCGGATGCATGAAATGGAACACACAGAAAGCAGATATTTTTACATACAGAGAACATGAAAAGGTGGAAGTAGCCATGCCAACCATAAGAGGCCAATCAATTGAGATGAGCTATCATCAGCAGGAGAAAAAAAAACCTGTGAAGTGATAATCGAGATGCCCCATAGAAGGTGTGAGGAGAACTTAACATGGGGAAACAGATTCAGTGAGTTGGCATGGCTACTTCCACCTTTTCATGTTCTCTGTATGTATAAATATCTTCTGTGTGTTCCATTCTATGCATCCAAAGAAGTGAGCTGTAGCCCACGAAAGCTTATGCTGAAATAAATTTGATGATATTATGGAGTTTTTCAGAGGGAAATGAAATATACTCACCTTCTTACAACCCACCTTAATTTCTCATCCCAGTACTTATCAGCTAGGGATATAGAAAACTAGCTCTAATTAAATGCACACAAACAGAGTACGTGCCTGCCTTCACTATGGCAGTAGGATGACTCCAGGAAGTATTTTGAAAGATCATACTTACCTCCCTGTGACATGTTTAAAAATTAAACTCTGGTAGAATTCAACTATGACTTATTCACATATCTCTATCACCAGCACCCACATGTTTCTTGAGACATTCATTACCTCTCTACGTGTGTGGCACAGATGGATGAAAACAGTCCAGCAGAATGTATTACACAACCGAGTGTTTTAGTGATAGACATGGTTTCTGCTGAATTTGAAGAGCGGCCAAAATGAGACTGACCAGAATTATTCATCCTGATCTTGCTGGACTCATTCAGTATAAAGGTGGAAGCTTTTTCTTTCTACCACTTGTAAAAAGTATATTTATATTGAAATAATACTACCACTTTGGAACTGCTGGATTTAATGCTATTCTACAAACTGAGGTAAAGATGACCCAATCCTACTCTGAAGTCAATAGAAAGAGTACTCTACACATCAGTGAGAAGTGAATCAGTGTGAAGTGCTTAGAGTAAGGATATCTAACTAACCTACACACCCAGGCCATGTCCAAGTCTTGCCACTTCTGCCTAAGTAACATTTCAAAGATTCAGCCTTTTTTGTCTGTCCAGATGACCAAGACTCTTGTCCAGGCTTTCTTCATCTCACACTGCAAGGACTAAAATCACCTCTTTCACAGGCAATGTTCACTGCTTGGGTCTGTTTGTGTTATTACCTCATCTCCCAAAACAGTCCCACCCTGTTGCCTGTTTTGTCTACCAGTTGTACCCTGACAGACCTTGAATGTGAGCTCTCTGGGGCAAGGACTCTCTTCTTAGTCACTTGTCTGTACAGTACCTAGTACAATGGGATCCTAATCCTTGATTGGGGTTCTTGATTGGGCCTAACTTTAAGTACCCAAGTGTGAGCAAAAGTAACTTCCCCAGAATTACACAATGGGTCAGTAGGCAGGGTAAGCATAGAACCCAGAGCTCTTGATTCCCGATTCCATGCTGTAAATTAAACAATGCAACTTCCCTATAAATATGCAAGATAAACAAGAGAGTTCAGACAAAAGGTCTGATTTTGAAAGGCACAGATCACCCTCATCTCCCATTGATTGCAGTGTGAGTTCAGGGGTGGGCAGCACCATTCTGACAGTACTGTGCTCTTCTCGGGATTGGGTCCACAGGGAGTTGAGGGTGCTCTGCAACTTAGAGGACCCTGAAAAGGGCATTGCTGCCAACATAACATAGAGTAAAACACAATGAGCAGTCAGAGAGGATGCAACTGTATATTCTGGGAGTGCAGAGAAGAAAATAAATTATACAGAATAATAAAAATGTAGGTCACCTAGGCCAGTGGTTCTCACCCTGTGATCTGCAGACCATGTCTAAGGGGTCACTGGTTTTCAATCTGTGATCCTTGGACCCCTTGGAGTCCACAAACTATGTCTAAGATTTCCAAAGGGGTCCTCACCTCCATTTGAAAATTTTTAGGTGTCCCCCAATGAAAAAAGATTGAGAACCACTGACCTAGTCCATCCTCCCTGTTCAGGTTGGCCCAAATAAACCTAGACCATCCCTGATAGGTGTTTGTCCTACCTGTGTTTAAAAAACTCTAGTGAGGGGGATTCTACAATCTCCTCTATTCATGTGCTTAACTTCTTTATAGTTAGACAGTTTCTCCTAATTCTAATATAAATCTTCCTTGCTGTAAATTAGAACAGCCCTTAACAGATTTGAAGATTATCAGGTCCTTCTCAGTCTTCTGATCTCAAGACTAAACATGCCCAGCTTTTGTTAAACAGTTAATTTTTAAAAAGGCAACATAAATTATCATCCACATATTTTTTTTTCCTAAAAATCTCCTTCCCTCTTCCGTTAATGAAAATAAAAAATATTGGACACACAACTCCTGTCCCCGACTCTCTTCTCTAGCATCCTTATTTCGCTCTGCCTCTATTCCCACAGAGAGAATAAAAAGCCTTGGAGTGTCACCTGCAGTGTCCTAAGCACTCTCCATTACTGCTGTAGTCAGTGGGAATTGAGGGCACTACTCCCTTGCAGGGTCGGGGAGGGGGAGGGGGGAGGTCCTCAGGAACTTCTATGAGACAACCCTAGTGAATTTGAAAAGTAAGGAATTTCTAGAATGCTGGTCCTTATTTTGATTTTTTTAATATAAACAACTGTATATTTCAATGCTCAAAGGTATGCATGTATTTTATAAAATAGGGCCCTGTATCTTCACATTTGAACACACATAGAAAAATGCATTTCGGTTGCTTTATGGTTTTATCATCAGATGCAGAAATAGCCTTATACACTGCAGTCAGACTGTGCTCAATGGGTGGTCTAAAACTCCTATCTCTCCTCCCTATAGCAGAAAATGAAACTCAATATCAAGTTTTCATGGCAGAGAGCAGTGTGTGGCTACAAGATCAGATAATTACTGTAAGATTTACGCTAATACAGCCATTAATCTTTTTATTTTTTAAGGTTCACATGCTTGAGAACTTTTAATCAGTAATTTGGGGTTTGAAGAAGTGGGTGGCCAATTAATTCGTTCACAATCAATTTAATGATTTGCTACGGATAATGAAAATGGAACAGAGATTTGGTACTTTTACTGCTGGAGGCAAAGGCAAGTTCTGTCCCTCTAGTAGATGGATTTTCATTCTTATCATAGCCATATGAAATACCAGAAACAATAGATGTGTCCACTATGAAAAAGCCAGGAAAAACATTTGTGAATAAAACTGTGTGAATTCTGTTGTTTGCCAACCGCGGTCGGGCAATGGAACTTTGCTAACATTTTATACTACAGTGTATGTTAGGATTATAGATTGATTTAACCCTCCAATCTGAATTTTGCAGCATGGTCCTATCACTGTAAAATGCATCCGGACTGAAAGATTATGTCTGAACCGCCTTGAATACCAAGGAAATGTGGGTTTGGACTTATACTTTGTGGCCCAGTCACTAATTTATTCCTTCAAGCTATTCCATGTGAGTAGATTCTTGCACCCATGTACAACCTAATTGATTTCAAAAGGGGTGGGTGCAGGGGTCTACCTATGCAGAACAGTTTGCAGGACTGGGGCCCTAATTAGGATTCAGTGAGCCAATATTTGCTCTCAGTTTCACTGACATAAACATGGATTAATTCTAGATTTAATAGAACTGGCGGGGGGGGGGGGAATTTATATCAGTATGTTACTGAGCAGAATTTGACCTAGATTATGTACTGTACATTGGGTAGCCTGTTTTGCCATCCTATATTGTAGGGATAGTCATCTCACTAATGTAGAGCATAAGCTTCTGTTCGGCTAGAAAATCATGTTACTTTGTTGCTGTTTTTTAAACCATGTCATTGCTGGAAATAAAAAGACAGGAGAAAAGTTTGCAAACTCAAATTTTTGCAAACTGAAAAAAAAATTTCAGCTAAACTCCAAACACCACAAGGTTTCTGTGTCTCAGTTAATAACATTTTAGATTATTGAAAATGAAAGTTATTTAATATTCTCTCTTTTCATCAGTGCTGCTGGTTTTTTATCGTTGGGTTGGTTTTTATTGTTGCTGGGGGTTTTTTTTGTTTGGGTTTTGGGGTTTGTTTTTTTTTGTACTTTACTCAATTTGGACAGCCAAAAATGGACTATTCAGTTTCACGCAGTTCCTAGTCAATTTCACTTTCTGGTGTTTATGACCTAACACAATGCTCTTCTGTCTGGGCTGCAAACACTGCAAGGAAACGTTTTGGAGAGAGTATTAATTGATTTTTTAAAAAAATCTTCATCTCTTAAAAAATAATATTAGATTTGTAAACTACCTGACAATGTCCCTTTCAAAGCCCAAAATAAAACCTTTAACTTTCCAGTGGTTGCCTCAGGAACTGCAAATAAATGGGAGCAATACAGAAAATTGCTGTAAGTTTATTGTTATGTCTCTATGGCATCCATATAGAAAAGTTAACTACTGTTTTCACTGGAGCTACAATAAATACACTTTAAGGTACCCAGTTGCTAAGGGCTCTGATTGCCTTAAAGAATAACTGAAACTATGATTGGCCAGATACAGGGCAACATGCCCAAATAATACTGTGCATCTCAATACTAACTTCAGAAAACATGCTTCACCAGAAAGATGCCTCAGCTCTGCTCTGGAGAATACTGAGGGGAGAAACTTTCTATAGTCGTGAGCTGTCTGGAGAGGGCCCCCAGAATGCTAGTCCCCACACAGGTCAAAAGGATATATTGTATGTTCACCTATATATATTATAGGTAGGGTTGGTAATACCACCTGTTACTAAGTTTACCTGACACTTCCCATTATAAGACCCATTTTCCGTTGCTTATAATTTTGTAAAACTTTAACCATTTGGGCTGAAGTTTTCCATACTAGATAGCTGCCTTGGGACAAATATTTTTGGGAAATTTCAATCAAAATGGCTCGGCCATTTCCAAGAATGAGGCTAGGCCAAAATGCATAGATTTGCCCGTGTTAAAAAAAAATTCAGACAGCTTTTTCTTTGAAATGTCCTAGCCCTCCAATGCTTTAAAACAAGAATTTGAAATTTGCCCAGGGGGTGGTCTTTGTATCAGGTGTGCCTTTTGCCATCTTTACAATCATCCATCCTAATCTGGCCATGTTATAAGACTTTGAAAACTGCAGTTTGCACATTCTCAGTCGAGACTTCTTAGATTTTAACAGCTAAATTCCCTCAAGATTCCATCCTCACTGAAACAACAAGGAGGCCTTGTGGCACCTTAGAGACTAACAGATTTATTTGGGCATATGCTTTCATGGGCTAAACCCCACTTCATCAGCTGCATTGAGTGAAAAATACAGTAAGCAGTATATATATTACAGCACATGAAAAGATGGAAGTTGCCTTACCAAGTCGGGGGTCAGCGCTAACGAGGCCAATTCAATTAAGGTGGAAGTAAGTAGCCTATTGTCAACAGTTCTTCAACAAAAAAACTTCAAAAACAGACTTCAATGAGAAACTGCAGAACTGGAATTAATTTGCAAACTGGACATCATCAAATTAGGCCTGAATAAAGACTGGGAGTGGATGGGTCAGTACAAAAAGCAATTTTCCCTCTGCTGATACTCACACCTTCTTGTCAACTGTTGAAAATGGGCGACATCTACCTTGGTCACGGCCTCGTTAGCACTACAAAAGTAATTTTCCCTCTCTTGATAAGTCACCCCTTCTTGTCAACTGTGGAGAATAGGCCACTTCCCAACTTCTGAGTGCTTGACTTTGCAACCTTAATAATGTTCTTTTATAATACATTTTTGGGGTGTAATCTATCTATCTGTATCTATGCAAAGGAGAGGTTTTCAAAGGTGCACACTGAATTTAAGCCACAGCACACATTGACTTTCAGTGGTTGCCTCAGGAATTACAAATGAAGTTAAATGTATTCTTTGGGGCTTTTAAATGGTCACTGTCAGGAAGGCGTTGATGTCACTTGGATGTCTAAGTACCTAGGTTGCAGCACACTGTCTGTCAAAAAATCAATTGAGCCCCAAAAGAAGGACTTTTGCCCTCCCCCTTCAAAAAGAAAGGCAAGTTTAAGTCTCATTAAATATCACATGTTTAATTTGTTATCCTGGAAGTCCAGATCTTCTAATAATCAGGGAGTTAATATGTTTCCAGGGGAAGATTTTAGACTTTTTAAAATTTGCATTTCAAATATAACTATTTTTAATGAAAATTGGGACTACAATGTTCTCGTTCTCCAAGTTAAACCAAGCTGAAAGATGTTTCAGGTCAGTTAGTGCATGCTTCCCATCCATGCAATACTGACCAAATTATTTTCTTTTGCCTGTTTCAACTGTGGGAACCTCTCCTCTTTGAATCCTTTCACAAACTTCCCTTTATCCCTGAACTTCTTCTCCTGTTTTTCGAGGCTCTTCAAAACTTTTCTGTGGCCTCTCACATCATGTCACTTCTGGCATTTCCCCACTCCTCACTCACTTCTTCACCAAAGATGCCAATACTGTGTTTTTTCCCTCCTTCCTGCCCATGTGCTTTTTCCACCCCACTCACTGCACCTAGAATGCCCTCCCCATCCAAATTCACAACGTCAGCTCTCTCCTCTTTAAATCCCTGCTAAAATCTCATTTCTTCCACTTCCTTTGGATTTCCCAGTGAATCCTGTTTTCTCCACTTCATTTATACGTGGCCCAGTCCTGCAATTGCTTACCACCAGACATACCAACCATGAGTCAATAGTATTACTCATGAACCAGGCACTGTGCTTGGTAGTGTTTGCAGGATGGGGCTTTTATAATGTCAACCATCCAGGTCAGGGACAGTCTTCCTTTTGGCACTGATCCTGCAAAGACTTATGCATGCAAGTGCTTAACTTTAGACATCTGAGTAGTTCTACTAAGTTCAGCTTACATGCATAAGTGCAGAAAACCTATATGTATAAGTGAGTAAATAAAGAAAACTACCTTTAAAAGCCACCTTTTCCTCCCATGTCTTGATTGGCTGTTTTTTCCAGCTCTTCCTGACCTGTCCCTCAGAGGGTCCTCACCTTAGCCTCACTCCCCACTTGCCCTCATACCTTTATCTTTCATTCTCTGCCCAATTCTCTCTATCCCCACCAGTGTCCTCGCTTCCTTCCTCTAGCTTTCTATTTAGTGTATTCCCTTCCAACTAACCTTCCTCCCGCACCTTATCCTCCCCCCCAAAAAAAATCACGGTACTAACATGATGCTTGCTCATCATTACTTTAGTCACTCTGCTGTGTTATACATTATTCATGCTGCTGTGTTATTCCTCTCTCCCTTTCACTGCATCTGTTCTGTCTATTTAGATTGTAAGTTCTTCAGGGAGGGGACCTTTTACTACTGTGTTTGTATAGTGTCTAGAACTATGGAACCCTTGACTTGGTTGGTGCTTAGGCACTACCATAATGAAATGTGTTTAATAATAATTTTTAGAATGGGTGTAATTATAGCAAAGCTATATTACAAAACCCAGATGGTATCAACAATTTAAAGTTTTATTAACAAGAAGCACCCTCAAGTTATCCATATTCATACAAACATTGTAAAATAAATTAAATAATCGGGCCAGACTCTGGCCCTGAGTTCTATCCCCTTGACACTCGTCTGGCAGAGCAAATGGAACAGATAGCAGCCATGATGTATGGCATGAAACTGGCATATCTATCTCTAAACTAGTTTAAGACATTCTGGGATAGGCTAAGGCAGGGCATACTATGGCCAGAACATTCTGTTCTCCAGTGATCCTTGACCGGCATGGAGGACTATGCTAACTGGCATAATTTAGAGCAACCTGTAGGCTGCTCTTAGTTATGATATGGACCAGTTCAGCCCAAAAGGCACATCATCAAGGGAGTGAAAAGTTGATTTATAGCCTCCTTTCTGTCTGCATCCTGCACTGAGTGAAAGTTAGCTAGACCCCCTCAGATTTTAAATAACTTTTCCTCTACAACGGTGTCTCTTGTCTTTCACAGTACCCTTAGGAAGGGGAGAAAATACAATGTGACTGGTTCGTTAAGCATCTGAAAAGTGTTTTTGATATTTGACAGTCTGAGCACGGGACTAGCCATTGGGGTACTCCTTAATTGCTGCCTCTTCTGTGATCATGAGCCATCAATGCTCACAACTTTATAGACGCTTCATCAACAGCGGTTTGCGGGGTGCATTCAGTTATCTTCAAATCCCTTTGTGTGGATGTGCACAGACTAGGATGAGTGCACTTGCACTGCACCATCATGGTAAATTGTGTTTCTTGTTTCTGGTACATTTTGGAGTTCTACTTTTTCCCTTGTGTGCCTTTTGAACCAGAGCGGACAGCCAGATTCATAAATCTCTCCCCCCTCTTTCTATAGTCTTCTTTATACTTCCCTACCCCTGCATGTGATTTCATGTGCTGCAGGAGTAGGGAAGTATAGTATTGTATTCCTGCAAAGAAAGACACTGCCTCCTTCCAGAACAGGTGGGATTTTCAGCTCCAGGGCTGTGTGTGTGTCTTCTCTGCTAACATATTGGCTTGTTTCTTATTGACTTGCTTAAAAAGGTAATTCACTCAGTAATGTCTTCATGGTAATTTAATTCCACCATTCCTATGGAGCATGGCTTTGGCACTAACCTGATAATTAAGTATTTTAGCACTTACTAATTGAAATTAAGATGTCATTCAGGAACAATTCATTTGCATGATTATTCTGGAAACCCAGCAGCAGGAAAGATGCACATTTTGTTCATTAAAGGGGTTTAATGCATGCTTTAATGGTCATTTTGGATAACTACTGGTTTGCTGTTCAAAGTGCTGAGCCCTTCAATGGGATTGGAGAATGCTTAGCGCCTCTGAAAATCTGGTGACATTTCACCTAAATTTCCTACCCACTGGAGCAATGCATTTAAAACAAATATGCACATGGAACAAAGACAGACCGATTCTTTGCTTTTACTCAAATAAGTCCATCCATTCTGGGATTTTAATTTAGAAGCCCTGTAGACATGCAACATGCATTGGGTCCTGCTTTTACCCAGCTGCAAATTCAGATGCCTCTTACAGCACAGTATTAAAGAGAGAATGGAAATCACAAGTGTTTGAATGTTTGAAATCTATAAATAATGGAATATAAAATAATGGGGTGGACTGAGCTTTTGCTTCGTGCCCAGAGTAGGGGACAGACCAGCCTAAGGAGGAAATTGTGACTTGTTTTCCTTCCCTGTTGCCCATTTGCTTTAGGGAGAAATTATTCACTACTTTTTCAGGTCAAATACCTCCCCACCCCGCAGCGCCAGCTCAGAGCTGCCCACTGCTGCACTTTCTCAGTCCACCTGGTTGTGTGTTTGGGGGAAGAGTACTGGGTACATTCCCCCTGCACCCAGGACCATGATCCCAGGAGGCCACACCAGTGGAATAAAGGATGTTAACTCCCCCTTATGTTCCTCCATGAACACATTAGGGTTAGTCATGAAGTGGCGCAAAGTAAATAATTGTCCTAATAGCAAAACTTCAGTAAAAAGGGATCAAAAACCCAAACCAAGCAAGTACCAAGTTGTAGGAGACTTCTAAGAGGTACTCTAGTGCACATTTCCACTGACACGCCACATTTTGACAAAAACTTCCTTCTGCTTCCAAATGATAACGAAGCAGACATCGCACAGCGCATTAATCCCACGGTGTCATGCAAACCCTTAATTACAACCTCAGCAGTATAAGCAAAAAATCAGGCTTGACACATGCACACGTTGAGTTTGTGGTGTGTTATATACATCTGGGGAGGAAGTACGAACCTGTAATTAAGTAAGTGTTTGCATTGTACTTTGTTTTGTTTTAAAACCCAGTAAGGGGAAGTACACATGCTTTAATTGCTATCACAGAAGTTCAGAACTTCTGAATTGTCCATCAAAAGAGAAATAATTCTCAGTACAAATTTTCTAGCCACACGGATAAATTTACAGAGTGCTCTATGAATTCTGAGAGCAGTTGTCTGCCACATAAAAACAGCAATTTTGATCTTATATTAATATTGTGCCTTTTATCCATGTTGATCCAGAGAGCTGTCCAAACTTTGAGATAGATTAAGTATACATTGTAGCCTACCACCAAAGCATTACACATCTATGGCAGAATGTAGCAGCTGTTTTAACACCACAGAGTGACATTACGTAACTGCTTAGTGACTAAATGATTAAGAAAATTGTATCCAACTAAGAATGCAGGGAAGTTTAGGCCCTGATTAAGCAAACTATTTAAGCATATGCCTAATTTTCAGCATGTGCTTAAATCCATCCCTGTTCAGAATAGTACTTAATACCATTCATGTCAAGCATGGACTTAAGTTCTGTGGTGAATAGGAATGAATATAAGCAAATGTTTTAAACTTTCAAAAGACTATTGATATAGTCCCTCACAAGAGGTTGTCCAGGAGTTGAAATAATCACAGGGTCAGAGGTGAAGTCAAGAATGAAAAGTTGAAAGAGGAAGTCAAGCTGGTGAAAAAATATTTTGGTTTTGTTAAAAACATTTAATGAACTTTTGGTTTTGGTTGAAAAATATCTAAATGGAATTTCATTTCCATGGGGGGGGGGGAGGAAGGAACCACCCCAGAACACTTTCCCTCATTTTCCACCTTCTATCCCATTTTTCCCAGTGGGAGGGGGGGAGAGAGGAAGGAAGAGAAATATAGGAAAGTACAATTCTTCCCATCAAATTATCCATTTCCATTAAAAAATGGGAAAGTTTGCAGAAATCAAAATAATTTCATGTTACATTTTGATTTGGTCAAAATAATATTTTTCTATTAAATTATTTTGGTAGAAAAATTTCTATCTTGACCAGCTATAATAGGAAGCAAAGAGTGGGAGTGTGAAAGTTGTGTGTGGAAAGAGGTTAATAGGAAAATGCTCCTGGGATCAGTACTGAGACAATGTTGTTTGACATATTTAACAACAGTCCAGATAAGGAGGGGATCATAATGAGATGGAAGTATTTGTTTACCGCACATACTATTTAGGTTGGAAGAAGACTTGGGAAAACTCTGAGGTACTCCAAAGGAAATGGGCAATATTATTATTTACTGAGCGCTAACAGTGTTTTGGCATAGAACAATACACAGCAGGAGATAAACTGCCCCAGTGACTGAATAATTTAACAATCTGATTTACACTTTACTCTGCAAGTAATCCTACTGGAGTGCTTAACAACCTTCAGATTCAGGGTACATCTACATTATGGGATAATTTCGAATTAACTTAAACCAGTTTTATAAAACAGATATTATAATGTCAATAGCATGCGTCCACACTAGGCACAGTAATTCGGCGGTGTGCGTCCATGGTCTGAGACTAGCGTCGCTTTCTGGAGCGTTGCGCTGTGGGTAGCTATTCCGCAGCTATCCCATAGTTCCCGCAGTCTCCCTGCCCCTTGGAATTCTGGGTTGAGAGCCCAGTGCCTGATGGGACAAAAATCATTGTCGCGGGTGGTTCTGGGTACAGCCTCACCCCTCCCTCTGTGAAAGCAGCAGACAATCATTTCGCGCCTTTTTTCCTGGGTGAACAGTGCAAACGCCATAGCACAGCAAGCATGGACCCTGCTCAGATCAATACCGCAATCGTGGACATTGTAAACACCTCGCGCATTCTATGCTGAACCATGAACTGCAAAGGTAGGCGAGGAGGAGGCGGCTATGGCAGCGCGGCGATGAGAGTGATGAGGACATGGACACTGATGTCTCCCAAACAGCGGGCCCCTGCGTTTTGGAGCTCCTGCTGGTAATGGGGCAGGTTCTACCCATTGAACGCCGATTTTGGGCCCGGGAAACAAGCACAGACTGGTGGGACCGCATAGTTTTGCAGGTGTGGGACGATTCCCAGTGGCTGCGAAACTTTCGCATGCGTAAGAGCACTTTCATGGAACTTTGTGACTTGCTTTCCCCTGCCCTGAAACGCCATAATACCAAGATGAGAGCAGCCCTCACAGTGGAGAAGCGAGTGGCAATAGCCCTCTGGAAGCTTGCAACGCCAGACAGCTACGGTCAGTCGGGAATCAATTTGGAGTGGGAAAATCTACTGTGGGGGCTGCTGTGATGCAAGTAGCCAAAGCAATCATTAAGCTGCTGCTACGAAAGGTTGTGACTCTGGGAAACGTGCAGGTCATAGTGGATGGCTTTGCTGCAATGGGATTCCCTAACTGTGGGGGGGCGATAGATGGAACCCATATCCCTATCTTGGCCCGGAGCCAGGGCACCCAGTACGTAAACCGCAAGGGGTACTTTTCAATGGTGCTGCAAGCACTGGTGGATCACAAGGGACGTTTCACCAACATCCACGTGGGATGGCCAGGAAGGGTTCATGACGCTCGCGTCTTCAGAAGCACTACTCTGTTTAAACGGCTGCAGCAAGGGAATTACTTCCCAGACCAGAAAATAACAGTTGGGGATGTTGAAATGCCTGTAGTTATCCTGGGTGACCCAGCCTACCCCTTGATGCCATGGCTCATGAAGCCATACACAGGCAGCCTGGACAGTGGTCAGGAGCTGTTCAACTACAGGCTGAGCAAGTGCAGGATGGTGGTAGAATGTGCATTTGGCCGTTAAAGGCGCGCTGGTGCACATTACTGACTCGCTCAGACCTCAGCCAACCAATGTCCCCTTTGTTATTGCTGCTTGCTGTGTGCTCCACAATCTCTGTGAGAGTAAGGGGGAGACCTTTATGGCGGGGTGGGAGGCTGAGGCAAATCACCTGGCGCTGATTACGTGCGCAGCCAGACACCAGGGCGATTAGAAGAGCACACCAGGAAGCGGTGCGCATCAGAGAAGCTTTGAAAACGAGTTTCATCACGGGCCAGGGTACGGTGTGACTGCTGTGTTTGTTTCCCCTTCATGAACCCCCCCTTTATTGACTCCTTCCCTGTAAGCAACCCACCCTCCCCTTCGATTACAGCTTGCTTAAGGAAATAAAGTCACTATCGTTTAAAAATCATGTATTCGATTTATTAAAAAAGTCTGTATTATTTAAGGAAATAAAAAATCATTTAAAAAGTCATGTATCATTATTAAAAAGTAATTACTAAAAATAGGCAGAGAATTCACAAGGTATCCGGGTGTGGTTTGGGAGGAGGGAGGAGGAAGGAAAAGGCCATTAAGCACATTTCAATGTAATGACAGCCTTTTGGTTGGACTGTCCACGGGGTGGAGTGGGCGGGTGCAGAAAGCCTTCCCCCACGCGTTCTTACACGTCTGGGTGAGGAAGATATGGAACATGGTGAGGGTGAGGGTGGTTACACAGGGGCTGCAGCGGCACTCTGTGACCCCGCTGCTCTTCCTGAAGATCCACCAGACGTCGGAGGATATCAGTTTGATCACGCAGCAGCTCCAGCGTTGCATCCGCCACCGCTGATCTTCCTGCCTACACCTCTGATCTTCCTGCACCACCTCTCATCTCTCATCTCACGTTCGTCCTCCTATCCTCACGTTGGTCCCTCCTGTCCTCACGTTCACTGGCATCTTCCTGTACTTTGCTACCACGTCCTTCCACTCACTCATGATGAGCTCTTTCATTGCGGGTTACTTCCATGATTTCTGAGAACATTTCATCTCGCGTCCTCTTTTCCTCCGCCTTATCTGAGCTAGCCTTCGGGATGGAGTAGGAGGCTTGAAAAATGTGCAGCTGCATAAGGGAGGGAAAAAAGGGAGAGAAGTATTTAAAAAGATACATTTTACAGAACAATGGTTATACTCTTTCACAGTGAACAACACTATTCACCTTACATAGCACATGTGATTTCACTACAAGGTCGCATTTTTGCATCTTAATATTGAGTGCCTGCGGCTCTGGTGTTACAGATCTCACAGACGCAGGTCCAGGCATCAGAATTCAGCTTGCATGCGCCATTGCCATGGTGCAGCCTTATTTCTTTTCGGCTTCTCCAGCCTTCATTTACACAGTGCCCTCTGATGCTTCTTTCCTGTTAACATGCAGCAGCAGCAGAAACCCCCCTCCCCAATCCAATTCTCGATGATTGCTTTACCCCTCCCCCACCGCATGGCTGGTATCATGGAAGATCACTGCTAATCACCCCCTTCCCCCTCCCCCCCACCGCGTGGCTGGTAGCTGGGAAGATTCCTGCTAGCCAAACGCGAAAAAGCGCTATCCTTCCCCCCTCCCCCCCTGCTTGGCTACGTGCAAGGAAGGATTTCTTTTAAGCAACAGCCAGTAGGAAAATGGCCATCTCTGTCCCCTTAATTAAATTCCTGAATTTCAACCAGGTTACCATGAACGATATCACTCTGCTGAGGATAACAGCGAGATAAAGAACGGATGTTTCTTGAATGCCAGCAATCTCCGGGACCATACGCAGCTATGCTTTGTCATGCAATGATACCCGATTACTTGCTACATGCATGGCGTGGTCAAGTGTCCTACCATGGTGGACGGAACAAGGCTGCCTTGCCCAGAACCTTCTGCAAAGGCTTTTGGAGTACCTCCAGGAGCGCTTCATGGAGATGTCCCTGGAGGATTTCCGCTCCATCCCAGACATGTTAACAAACTTTTCCAGTAACTTTACTGGCCGCGAATGCATCCAAGCCCTCATGGCAAATCAATCATTAAAAAACGCTTGCTTTTAAACCATGTTTGATATTTACAAAGGTACACTCACCAGAGGTCGCTTCCATGGCTTCACTGTCTGGGCTAGTGGCTTGGGAGGGCTGGGAGGGTAATTCCGTCTGGGTCACAAAAAGCTCCTGGCTGTTGGGGCTAACGGAGTGCTGTGTGCTCTGCAAGGTCGTCCTCCTCTCCTCTTCCTCCTCCTCATCTTCCCCTCCGCAGAATCCTCAGCCATGGTTGAGATTATAACCCCCACCTCGGAATCCACGGACAGGGTGGGGTAGTGGTGGCGCGGCCCCCTAAAATTGCATGCAGCTCAGCGTAGAAGCGGCATGTTTTCGGCCCTGACCCAGACCTTCCGTTTGCTTCTCTGGTTTTCTTGTATGCCTGTCTGAGCTCCTTAACTTTCACTCTGCACTGCACAGAGTCCCTGGTGTGTCCTTTTCCCAGCATAGCCTTGGAAATTTTTTTGAATATTTTTTAATTTCATCTTTTGGAACGCAGTTCTTTTAGCACTGAATCCTCTCCTCATATAGCGATAAGATCCAGTAGCTCCTGTGTGGTCCATGCTGGAGCTCTTTTTCGATTCTCAGGAGACTGCATGGCTACCTGTGCTGATGAGCTCTGCATGGTCACCTGTGCTGATGAGAGCTCCACGCTGGCCAAACAGGAAATGATTCAAAAGTTCGCGGGGCTTTTCCTGTCTACCTAGCCAGTGCCTCCAAGTTCAGATTGTTGTCCAGAGCGGTCACAGTGGTTCACTGTGGGATACCGCCCGGAGGCCAATACCGTCGATTTCCGTCCACACTAACCCTAATCCGATATATCAGTATCGATTTTAGCGCTACTCCTCTCGTCGGGGAGAAGTACAGAAATTGATATAAAGAGCTCTTTATATCGATATAAAGAGCATTGTAGTGTGGACGGGTACCTCGTTAAATCGATTTAACGCTGTTAAAATCGATTTAAACGCGTAGTGTAGACCAGGCCTCTGTAAGTGTAATCTAATCAGGCCTTAGGTTTGACAGACAATACAGGACAGATAAATAATACACCAGCTGGCTGAAGGATGGTCCAACCTTAAAAACAGTACACACATTTTTTTAACATTTTTTTGTCTGCAGTAGTAGTTGAAATGGTAGATGAAATTCAATGTAGATTCTGCAAGTGAAAGGTAATGCCCATTGGAAGAAACTGTTTAAATTATATGCATTCACTGGTAAATTGTGATTTAACTTTAAATTTCAGAACAAAGAAGCAGAGACCACCTTGGGCAGCTCAACAGAGATGTCTGCTCCATGTACAGTGGCAGTCAAAAAAACAAAACATGAAGGCTGTACTAAAATAAGGAATAATAATGAAGTACATATTAAAATGCCATTATATGATGTATTGATGTGCTGTCATTGCACCTAAATTCTGGTCAGTTTATGTTGAGAATTAAAATTAAGAAAAGACATTCATGTGAGGAGAGATGAAAGAGACTATGATTATTGACTCTGAAAATCCATTTGAGAGAAGTTGGGATAAAAATGTATCCAGTATGAAATGGGGTAAGAAGACTATTTAATTACTTCTATTCACCTACTGCTAAAACAGAACAAGATTTGACATGATTAAAAGGAACTAATTTAAACTGGATGCAAGGAAATAAGTTGTTAAAACAATTTACAATTAAGCTGTGGAACTCATTTATACAGGATATTACTGAGGCAAATATCACAGTAAGATTTTAAGTAAGTATTAGACATTTATGATTAAGAATATGCT
This sequence comes from Chelonoidis abingdonii, assembly GCF_003597395.2. NCBI lineage: Eukaryota > Metazoa > Chordata > Testudines > Testudinidae > Chelonoidis > Chelonoidis abingdonii. The sequence goes on from NC_133771.1 coordinate 172,348,185, forward strand.
TTGCAATAATAGAAAGTCATATAATGTAATTATTATTATTCCTAAATACCTATATAGTGCTGCAAATGTATATTGTGCTTATTAAAATGTGAAGTAAGATATGTTTGCATCCCCGAAGAGCTTGCTATGCGAGACAAGACTACAATTTAGGTAAGGGTGGTATGGAGATGGCATGGTGAGCAACACAATGTAGGAAGGATTTCTGGAAGAAATGTGTTTTGAAGGAAAGAGGATGCTTGGAAAACAAGAACTGGGACAGTGTTCTAAGTGTAAGGGGGAACAAGAAAGAAAGTGCAAGGTCAAGAAGGGAGAAGGGTCTGAAGAAAAGAGCAAAGAAGATTTGGAGGAATGTAGAGGAAGGGAACAGAGGGAAATGAGGGTTCATATGTAGGTAGGAAATGGTTAATGTAGGGCCCAGAAGATAAAGACAAAGAGTGTTGGTGTAATGAGGACACAGACAGTAAACCAGTGAAAGGAACTCCTTTGGGGAGGGTAACAGAACAGCAAGAGAGAATGAGGAAAATTAATCTATTGAAAGGGAGGCACTGAAAATTAAAGGCCTATTAGTTCCCATGTTCCAAGACATGGATGGATCCCCAGCTGGAGTCAAGAAGACATTTCCCTCCATGGAAAAGTAATGGAAAAATGGTTTGTTATGGTGGCTTATAAAGTGGTTTACACCTAGAGAACTAGACAAGTAGTTGCTTCTGCTGTGGCTGGTCCTATAGTTACCTTCTCTTATTATTATTATTATTAGTAGTAGTAGATGATGATGATGATGATGATGATGATTCAGTCTTAGTATTACAGTAGCATCTATACCAGGACCACATTGGGCAAAGAATGCACAGACATATAATATAGTAAAAGACAATCTCTGCACCAGGCAGCTTTCAATCTTAGTTGAAAACAAGATGTAACAGGTGAGTGAAACAAATATAGGGTAGGGTGTAGTAGCGGTGTATTTTTCATGTGAGGAGTTTATAAGTTAGTGACACAAAAAAAAGCAGGTCACTAGAAGTAGTCCCAGCCTGCCACCTGCATAGCCCTTATCAGCAGATAGTGTTCTGTAGGCACCATGGTAGAAATGAGTCCTAATGAGAGATTTAAGAAAGAATCGAGTGGTAGCTTTACAGGTAAGTTTTCTGGCAGGTTCATCTATTCATAAGGGGCAGCATGGAAGAAAATGCACAGGTGCTTATGGGAGAAACATACAGACAAGCAGTGAAGACCAGCATCATTACTGGAATGAAGGGGATAGTTGATGATGTGATTAGATAATAGAACAAACAGGTAGTATGGGGCCAAATTTGGAAAGGTCTTGAAGATAAGCATAAGAAGTTTGTATATAGGAAAATGAAGAAGGTGAACTAATCTAGGGGAGTGACCTGGCTAGAACAATCAGTCAATAAATTGATCTTTGCATTTTGAATGGACTTAAGGAGGCAAGATTGCAGAACTGATCAGAGAGGAAGAGGTTACAGAAGTCAAGAGGCAATATGGTAAGAGCCTAGATAAAAGTTCTGGCGGCATGAACAGAGAAGAAAGGCCAGATCATTGACATGTTAGGTAGGAAGGAATGAGAACGCCCAACACTGCATACGTTTAAGACAAAAAGAACCTGGAAATATTTTGTGTCGTAATAATCATTTCATGTTTTTAAGGGTATAGCTCCTCTCCAGCATCCACCTCCACTGATGCAAAAACCATAATCTCTGCAGCAGGGGGTAGCTCTCCCTTCCGAAACACTTGGGACAGGCATTCAAGAAAGACGACCTCTGCCAAGACCCTATGGAGTCCCACTGCAAACTTGCCTTTGTTTCAGGGTCCAACAGCCCATTAGAGACTGCAGCCTTTTTGCTTCCCTTTCTTGTTTCCTCAATCTCATGAGGAAAGCAACAGAAAGAGAGCATCTCTTCAGAATAGTTTTCAACTGAAGGGGTGGAAGTGGGACAAAGTGCAACTCTGCCTTAATCTCCCAACTAGTCCTTCTCTAACCTATGTTTCCCTGCCTGTTTCTGGCCTCACCTCTGTAGATGCCTGTAGCAGTCCACGTTGGGGGGCGAAGGGGGGGTTCACCCCTCCCTGGGGCGGCTGGGAGCCTGGCTGCCCTACTATCTGGGGTGACAACAACAGTTCCGGATTCAGACCCTCAGGCAGGGGCTGAGCAAGCAGTTCAGTTTATAGAGCCCAGGCCCTGGATCAGGGCGGGGCAACAAACACTGGTGCAGAGCTCAGACCCTCAGGCAGGGGCTGAGCAGGCAGTTCAGTTTATACAAGGAAGAGGCCCAGGCTTCTGGGCCTGAGCGTTGGGGCAAGGGGGAAACTGCCACCTGTGAGTGGGGTTGCAGGGTGGGACGCAGGCCCGCCCACTCCTCTGCATCCCAGCCTGGGGCCCTAACAATGGTAGGCAACCTGCTGCTGTGTCACTGGGGATCCAGGCCGCAACACACTGACATCAGCTCTGGTTGTGCTGCAGCCAGACTAGTGTCGGCTGCCCCCGGGCTACTTCCCGACTCCCACTCGGGGCTTACCTGGATCCCGGGGTCGTCCTCCGCAGGGTCCAGGTGCATGGGCTCGTCCCAGCCAGGGCTAGAGGGTAGGTCCGGCAGCTCCTCTGGATAGCGAGCATGGGGGGGCTCCGGCAGCTCCTCTGGATAACAAGCACGGGGGGACTCCGGCAGCTCCTCTGGGTAGTGAGCACGGGGAAGTTCGGGCCACCCTGGGCGGCTACCCTGGGTTCCAGGAGTCTCCTAGTCCCGAGCTCCCGGAGGGACGTCCGCTCACTCCGGCCACTGGGGCCTCACTGAGCTCGGAGGGCCTGCCTTTATGCTTCTGGGTCGGCACTTGACCCTTTGCGGGGGGGGCTCAGAGCTCTGTAGCTCCACCCAGTCTGGCCTCCGGCTGGGTTCTTCGTCCTCCGGGGTGGCTGGGAGCCAGGCCGCCTCATTACAAGGCCAGGTAAGGATACAAAATGAATTTCACTAAGAAATCAATAGGGAGGACATGTGAACTGGTGGCCAAACTGTAATGTACCATTTGGACATTAAAACATATAGACACAGGGGTGATTTTTCAAAAGTCATTTAGGAACATAAATTCCACGGATATTCACATTTGAAAATTCCACCCTCAGGCACAATCATACAAAATTCACCCATTCTCTGAATGTCTTTGCTTATGATGTGCTCTGCTTGGAAAAGGATGGATAAAAGCACAAGGTCGAGGTAGTATGCCACATGGTCTTGCCACACAAGGCTGGGGCAGGGTATTGTCGAAGCAAGGTAGAGAAGTCTATATGACTGGAGTGGCTGTGCTGCTAATCCCAGCCCCTGGATGTAAGTGGTGGGAGAGCTACCCTTTTCTGATGATTCTTTTTATTTTATATCTTGTACTAGTTTTCCAACAAAGACCAAAAATGCCCTGGTTTGGTTTTGGATTCACAGTCTGTAAAAAGTAGCAAAAGACCCAGTGAACTGTCAAGAAGCAGTAGATTCTTTATATAACTAGGAGAGACTCTGACTTAGCATAGGATTCTGTTAGCAGGTTGGGTACTTTGGATGTAAATGTGGTATTGTCATTAGAAGATTTCTGTGAAACTGGGGAGAGTTCTTCCCCTTCTCTCCCTGCTTCTTCTGTCTATTGGATTCCTTCAAAGATTCTGCTTCCCACACATGCAGCTGCTGCCTTGCTAAAATGGCCACCACCTCCTGGGTTAGTGGCTTGCCACAGGCCACAATAATCGTACACAAGAAGTGTTGCTCATTCACTGTCACAATGCAGTCATATTCTCCCAATAGGCAGTGTGAGTCTTCAGCAGTACTTAAAAATAACCAGGTTTTAGGTATTATAAGCTGGTTACCCAATCACTGAGACATACTATATTAGTGAACGCTTCTGAAAATTGTGGTGTTCACAGATTGTAGGGGATTGGACTCATTATATGCAACCTCCAATATTCAAATATGGGACCCCATAAATTGAAGACCACAGTTGAATTAGGTGAGCCTAAATGGAAATTCTACCTTGAATGAGACAGTAGGAGCCCTGCTAACTAGCTGTCTCAGCTGAAAGTTACTTTTTCATATTCGCTATGTACTGTTGTCTCTGTTTATAACAACGCTGTCTGCTTAAACTCTGATGCTTTGCGCTTCCGTGCAGGATCTCAGAATACTTCACAAACATTAACTGAGTCTCACAATGGAACAGTGAGGTAGGTGAACCCAGCTGTATTCTTATATTCAGACAGAATGTTCTTGTAGTCAGACAGTGCTGAATTACCAACTGGCGATTCAGGCAAATGGCACTTCAGTAAAATTCCAGCCACTTTTCATTATGTACAGATTTGCAGATTGCATGGATGGTCTGGAAGATTTCCTTTTAGACTTACTAGGCCTCACTTCTTGCAGGAAGCAAGAAAGACTGACCAGAGAGGATAAAACCGAACGGAAATTGCAAGGGAAAATTTTCAACATGTTCTTACAAGCTGGTAACTGTTCTTTAAAGTGGAAACACCACCACTGAAAATCACAGGCAGTAATCAGTTCCTCTGAGAGATGTTCTTATACGTTTAGTGTTCTTTTAACAGGTTTTCCCATAACTGGGAGTGACTGTATCCCCTCTTCTAATTTATAACTCACAGATTTAATATTTCACATTTCTTTGCATTAAATTGCATTCTCCACAGATTATCCCAGCTCACAGAAAGACCTAAATTCCTCTAAATCTGGTGGTATTGTTCCTTATTATTTGTTCAGTAACTTTGGTAACCATGATATGTTGCTACCAATTATTTATTCATCATCATTATTAATGATAAAAATAAAATAACGTAATGACTTTTGAGTATTTTAAAAATGTAGCTAGAACCAATAGTTACCAAATAAAAACTCAGCGAACATTATACATTAAAAATAAAGGCCTACACTTCAAAATCTAGGATATAAAGTTGCAGACACAGTTAAATGCAGACACAAAATTGCACCTGCAAATCAACTACTTAGGCAAATAAATGGGTGCAAATACAGGTGCCATTTCTTGAGCTGGCATTAAATTGCAGGCACTGTTAATTGAACCTATATTATTGGAGGGGCCCATCTGAGGCCTAGTCCAAGTCTGATCCAAAGTATATTTTCAGTGCATACAGACAAAATTCACCACCCCAAACCCCATAAATAATTTGGCTCTTGCATCCCCAGACAAATACTAAAAAGGAAATAAAATAGTCTTTTCGTCAGAGGAATTCCAAAAATGAATATACCAGAGAGTAGAATGTTCCAAAGCAGAAAGCTCCCAACAGAGAAACCCTTGCATCCTGTCTTCTAGAAATTATATTGGGGGAATAGTTACCAGTTTCAGCGTGACCAGTCTCAGATACTGTAACGGGAAGAAAGTTAGGATTTGGTCCCTAAACTAGACTGATACTGTATTACTTAAACCTTTATATTCTCAAAAACCTTATGTACCCTTGCTGACCTGATAGAACATAGGTGCCCCTGATTCTCATGTTCTCTGTAGGAAATCTGTGTCTTCCTAAAGCCTAATTCAGCAACAGAGGTTAGTGGGGATTGAAGTCAATGCAATTTAAGCACATGCTTAAAATTAAGTATGTGCTAAAGTGCTGTGTTGAATCAGAGCACAAATGAAAGGTGCCTTTTAGTATTTACTATCTGTGTTCTAATGACATTGTTTTTGAAAAGGTTAGTCTCTGACTACAGTCTCCATCAGCTCTCTATACTAGTTGAGTCTGTAAAAGTCCTGCTATGTGTCCATTTATTTTAAGAATGGGGTGGAAGATTTTTAGTTAAAAATGTGATCTGAGAAAATATTCTGATGTAATGTTTAATAGCCAAAATTGAATACCTACTCCATTTTATTTATAGCCCATGTTTGGCCTTTCAAAGTCCTCATTTCCAGAACCACTTGCATTTTCTGCCCCATGAATTCTTAATGAGTTCCAGTTGGAAGTGCTATAGTTCCACATTTGGGTCATAAAAAAACCCTGAAAGATACCGTATGGCTTTCCCCAAACTACCATTTCTTCTTCCTGATATAACCTTTCTTTTCCCTTTGTAAATGTTAGCAAATATGCTAGATGTCAAACCAAGCTGCTATGTTTTAAAATCTTTTTAATCCTCTTTATAGTAACAGAAACATTTGAGACTGATCTTTGAAGATTTGGTACAGTGAAGAACACCTGCAGCTTAATGCTCTGTGCTAACAAACACCCAGTATGAGTCTAATGCTTTCTGGCATGTAAGAAAACTGTTGCAGAATACTGTTGTAATAATGAGTTCCTACCTTAACCTTAGAACCCTTACCTCTAGGTCTAAACCTGCTCCTTCAAATGACATACCACTCCTTTGACCCCCAAACAGCTTAATGCATCATGTAAGTGTCAATGGAAATGATTTACTGTAATACCTGAAAGTTGAAAGCATGGATATGTATTATTGTACATAGTTGTGGGTCTGTCTATGCTCAGCAAAGAAGAGTCTTTTTTTTCTACTCTGTATCTTAGGATTACAAAGCTTGGTTAATTTGAACAAAAAGCCCATGTTTAAGATCCTGGCTTCCATATGCACTCATAAAAACTACATATTGCACACGCAGAAACCTGGAACACCTGTGACTTTAAATATCACTCTGGAAGACATGAACATGTTTGCAGTTGCAATTAATTTGGTAATAATTAGATGTGCCAGGGAACTTTCTAATGCCTGTTTAGGAAACTACAATAAAAGAGTCATCAAATATTTCCTTGGGGTTCTCTATTCTCTTTCACCCTTCACCATTGTATTCCATCTCTGTATACTTTTAAAATAGAGCTGAGGTGGGTGAGGTAATATCTTTTATTGGACCAACTTGGTGAAACAGACAAATTTTTGAACTACACCGAGTTCTTTTTGAAGAAGAATGTGAAGAAGGCTTGTCTTCGAAAGCTTGTCTCTTTCACCAACAGAAGTTGGTCCAATGAAAGATATTACCTCACCCACCTTGTCTCTTCTCATGTCTTCGGACTAACACAGCTACAACAATGCTGCAAACAACAATGGAAGATAAGTTTAAAATAGTATTTTTCTTTTGATTGGATTCTGGCCTGCCAAGCTATGAACCTGCTAAAGTGTATGCCAGAAAACTCTGCTGTGATAAGAATACAGAGAAGTGGTGCCTGAACTTAATGAAAAGCAACAATGTGTATTTCAACATAAAACCACTCAAATAATGAAACCTACTCAGCTACCATATAACCATTAAGTGTGCGGTTTAGTGCCGAGATACTCACTGAAGGATCAGTGGCCATTGAAGTGGTCTGTGGAGACTAGAACCACTGCTATGGAGGTTAGATCGGGGAACCTGAAAGTCCTACATTTCTACTTGTACTTTGGTTTGCTGCATGATCAGCAAAAATCATTTAACTGCTCTGACACTCATCTTTAGATCAAGGATAATACTTCACAGAGATATGGTGAGACTTAATTCATCATTAGTGTTTATAAAGTGCTTTGAGATCCTCAAGTGAAAGGTACTATAGAAGTGCAAGGTATTATTGGCTATCACATGCTTATAGCATTGGTCCAGATCCTGAGTTGGTGTGAATTTGCATTGCACCACTGACTTAAATGCTATTTAGACCAGCTGAGGATCTGACTCATTTTGTTTTGTGTATCACAGACAGGAGTGAAATTACTTATCCTAAAGACATAAAGCACATGTATATACTTTAGAGCAGTGGTTCCCCAACTTGTTCCGCTGCTTGTGCAGGGAAAGCCCCTGGCAGGCCGGGCTGGGCTGTTTACCTGCCGTGTCCGCAGGTTCGACTGATCATGGCTCCCAGTGGCTATAGATCGCCGCTCCAGGCCAATGAGAGCTGCTGGAAGCAGCACGGGCCGAGGAATGTACTGGCCACCGCTTCCAGCAGCTCCCATTGGCCTGGAGCAGTGAACCGCAGCCACTGGGAGCTGCGATCGGCCAAACCTGCGGACGCGGCAGGTACACAAACTGTCCTGGCCCGCCAGGGGCTTTCCCTGCACAAGCAGTGGAACAAGTTTGGGAACCACTGCCTTAGGGCTTAAAATGGGGCAGCAGTGTCACTATTCCCTCCACTTTACCTTCCTTATCTTTGGAAAATGTAAGTATCAGCTATAGCATGTGTTTAGGCAGCTAACAGCTCACCCTGAGAATGAATTTTCATTACAGATTGAATTTCTCAAGTAATTATTTTTTCCACTGGGAAAAGAGAGAGAATGCTGCCTTTATTTGGCCTGACAGGCTCCCAGTTCATCAATACATAATAATCATTTTATTGATAAAGACCCCACAGACAAGATGTTTCAAATATTTCTCTCTGGTGCAAAATTAATTCTGAACAGAAAAGGTTAGAAAGCTGAAAATAAAATGGTAAAATAGGTCAATAGGCTAAATTCTGCTCCTGTTTACACTTGTGTAAATTCAGAGTTATGCTGCTAATTTGGATTTACACTGGCCCTACATCTTCTCTCTTATTCTTCTCTACGAGAGAAACTGCAGGTGACTTTTCAGCCAAATGAATCTCCACCAAATCAATTTTCAGATGATAAAAATCAAGGTTGGTCTTACAATTTTTTGAGTACACCAAGAAGCATTTGCTCCTCCTCTGACCAACACTAGTAACTCATTTCCAGGAAATAGAGTGGGTCTGCTTACTTTTGAACTTCTGAGAACTTTTGCTATTGAGTGTGGCCCTTTTGGAATGTCTCGAATTTCCAGTAGAAGTGTTCAAAGATTATTCCCTCGGGATTTTCAGATAATATCCTGCAGAGTGTGCATCTGTGTGTCCATCCTTTGTAGTTTTCCAAACCTTCCAAGGTAGCCTGAATTCATTTTCTAAGGGAAGTAACATTTAGAGGAGTTTTTTACTTTTATAATTTGTTTCACCAAGGGACAGATATTTCTTAATTAGGACATGGCTACATAAGAAAGTTTACAGCAGTGGAGCTGCAGCGATGCATCTGTGCCATTGTAAGCTCTCTATGTAGCCGCTCCAAGGTGATGGGAGAGAGCTTTTCTGTCAGTCCAGCCCCTGTGAGCAGTGGTAGCTATGTTGGTAGGAGAAGCTGTCCCACCAACATAGCACTGTCCACATTGGCGCTTATGTTGGTGAAACGTATGTCACTTGGGGTTGGGGATGAGGGTGATTTTGCTGCATTGACTGAGACATCATAAAACCAAGTGATTGCTTGACACTATACAGTATGTCAATGGCTCCATCACATCCCAAGATCCTTCCAGATCATGCAGTTTCCCATCTGTGAACCATACCCCAGTTATTCCTTCCCCCCTTGGATCTCAACCAGCCATTGTCCTTGTGCATCAAGAGTGAAATTAATTCTTGTACAGAGGGCCAGTGCAAGGCCTTGCACCACTGAAGTCCCACCCAGGATTTAAGAGGTGAATATATTTTTGCAAGCCTTCTGCAAAAGGGTGAATTTTATCCTGAGAGACCTTCTGACTTGAAAAAAAAACCAGCTAGATGCTTGCCAATATTGCAAAACCATGATGAGGTGATTTTCTGATGAACCAGATGTGAGCAACTGATTAGATACATGGGAATAGAAATTTTCTGTGCCCAAACAACGGGAGTGGGGCGTGGATGGGAAAAGGTAAGAAAACAGCTCATTCTCTTCATCCTTGTCCTTTTATTCCCCTCTTTCTCTGTCCCTTACTTTTAATCTTCCTCCATTACCTTATTTGTCTCTTTCTCTCTCAATTATCTTTGTTCTCTACCCTGCTTACAGCATCTGCTTAAGGCTATGTCCTGGTAGAGCAGGATATAGCAGCCATTGCAGTACATATAATTGGAAAAACAGGATTTTTTCTGCAAAAATTTACACTGGCAAAAGTTGAAAAATGGTAAAAGCGTGGAAAGTGACTTTTGCCCCCCACTTTGACTGTTTTCCAACTGGCAAAGGTTGGAAACAAGTCAGAAAATGGGGAAAAGTCCATGCTTTCAAAATAATAATAAATTTTTTTTGTCATACCTTAACTGCTCTGTCTTGGGTTGCTTTATGGGGAACGCTTAAGCACTTTAATTAACTTTTAACAATTCTGTAAGGTTTTGGAAAGAACTTCATACATTCCTTCCTCCCAGCATTTTCTGACACCATTGCTCAGAGTACTTATCAGTCGCTATGAATGAGTACTCCCATGGTTTCCAGTGGTGCATGTCTGGTGGGGTGCGGGGTCATAAAAGTTACTGTCAGATAACTTCACTGTTAATGTGTTTTTTCCTATTGTCTGTATTATCACTTGAATAGTTAACAAAGCCAGAGCTGGACAAAAGCTACACAGACATAGTCACAGGGACTGGTTGTTAATAACCTGTTATAGCTTCCACGAAGTGCTTTATGGTGTTTCACGGGATTTCAATCAAATCATTGATTTACAGCTGTGTGTTGCTCTGGGACCACGTTGGGGTGGAGACGAGGTGCGGTGTGGTGGAGCAGAGGCATATAGCACTGAAAGAAGAGGGGATACTGTCAGGGAGGGTGGGGGTGGGGGGATCCATTGTAAAACTTGCCAGCATCAGATTCTGGTTTCCGTGGCAGCTCTGGGTCCTGAAGATCTTCAACGGAGCTTCCTCAACCAGGTCCACTGGATAGAGATGCACAATTGCATGCTCCTGTTCTTCCCTGGCTTCCTCCAGGACTTTCTCTGAGGTCCCTGCTGCTTCCTTGCCGTGCCCCCATTGGTGTCCCATCATATGACAAGGCAAATGGGACTGAGATGGGGGTTATGCGTCATTTCAGTCTCCATACTTGAAGCTGTGATACATCCCCTCCCAGAGAGACTGATGGAGTCTTTCACCCTTTGCTACAGGAGCCTCCAGTGCTTCCTGTGCTCCCGGCCCTGGAACAGATTCTGGTGAAAGCAACCTCCTCCAACTGCCAAGAAATCTCCTCATAGATCAACACCTGTGTGTGCTCCAGAGACCAAGCAGCTGCTCTCAGGCCGTGATCCATGATCCATGATCACCTGTACTGGTCAATATATTTAACTGAAATCTCTTCTGAAGTGTCCAGTGCAGGTCACTACTACCATGGGCCAGGGATGGGTTAGGGACTTTTATACCTTTGGTAAGGGTAAGGCAGCAAAGGGATCAATGCATTGTGGGAATAGCCCTGGAGGCCTATGGAGATCCATGACCTGGTACACATCCCCTGCCCCTATCCACAGTGCACTGTAGGTTGGATATGGGGCCATGCCACACCCCTCATGCCTGCTAGCCTTTGCACACTAGACTGTCAGCAACATGCTTTCAGGGTTTCAGATGTGGAAAACGGGGAAGGGGGATGGACGTCAGGGCACAACAATGCACATGTAACAGTGTACAGGCTCATTAAGGGTAATGTTGGACGTGCACTTCAGTGCTAAACTGTGACTGACAGTCTGTTCAATGATATTTTACTGGTCTTCTTGCTTTGGAGCTCTCTGCAGGAATGTACACATACGGTTTTCTCTTTAGGGGCAGTTTTAACAGTGCCCCTCTGTGCTGAGTTCTTGCCACTGGGCAATGAAGTGAAGTTGTGCACTATAAATCCTGGGTCACTGGAGCTGCTGCTCGTTCTACTTTATCAAAGAGCTATTTTATTAAACCGGCATCTGTTGGGGGCAGCTAGAAATGGGATCAAGCTATATTTATTTCACTGTGATTTTATTTCTCATCTTTTCTCATTGAAGCAGTGTCTCAGTGCAGAGCTTCTGTTACAGGGAAATAAAAGAGCAAGAAAAAAAGAAGAAAATATTAATCAGAGCTTGTACTAATTTTAAAAAGGTACATAAATGGGGAGGTAGTTTTGTCTAGTACGAGCGTGGTATAGGAGCAGTTCTCATGCAGGAAGGACCAGATCACAACTTCCATCCTGTCGTGTTTCTCAGCAAGAAACTGACTGAGAGGGAAAGTCACCGGTCAGTCAGTGAAAAGGAATGCTATGCCATTGTGTACGCCCTGGAAAAGCTACACCCATATGTTTGGGGACGGCGGTTCCAGCTACAAAATGACCATGCTGCGCTAAAGAGGCTTCATACTGCCAAGGGGAACAACAAGAAACTTCTTCGTTGGAGTTTAGCTTTCCAAAATTTTGATTTTAAAATTCAACACATTTCAGGGGCTTCTAACAAAGTAGCTGATGCACTCTCCCGTGAGAGTTTCCCAGAATACACTGGTTAAAAAATTGCCCTTAATATGTAAAAGTTTTGTAGTTTACATACTTAGTAGTATATGTAAAGGTGCATGTGTTGTATTAAGCTGTTTAGTCTAAAGTTCTAGGAAGAAATCACCATCAGTGACGTTTCCCACTGTCTGTGATTTGGGGTGTGTGTCATAAACAGATAGCTAAGGGTTAGTGTTTCTTTTACCTGTAAAGGGTTAAAACTGAGTAGGAAGCTACGACATGGTGGCAGCGGTGGAAGTAAGAATCCAGAAGCCAGTAGCGAGTATTAATATTTTTCTTTCTCTGCTAGGGCTTTTTAGCAGAGAAAAAGGGTTTGGTTTTTAAAGGGAGCAGAGAGAATTTTTTTTTGCTCTGTTTCTCTCTGCCTCAGTTTGGCTTGCATTTTAAGCAAGTGAGCCATTAAGTTTGGCAAGGGTCTTTGTTAAACATAGCACTCCCATTGGGAGTCAGTAACCCCAGCAAAAACACACACAGGTAATAAAAGTGATTCTTTTGGGTTCTTTTTGGCAATGAAAGGTTAACTAGGAGAGAAGTTAAACAAAAGGACACTGTTGCTAGGCAAAAGAACCTAGCAGACAACAGAGGACAGCAGTTTAAACAATAACACACTAGAGGGCCACCCCAACACAGAAAACAGGAACATGACTTCCAAGGCAAAGCTAGAGGCAGAGGAACAATCAAAGACGCAGATCACAAGCGAGCCATGCGATAAAGAAACTACAAGAGATGGAGATTAGAGAAAAGAAAGAGTAGACTGCACAGGAGAGACGCTGAACTCCTGAGGGAGACCCATCGGCAGGCACTGGAATTAGAACAGGCTAAGTGACAAACCAACATTCCTAACAACCCTTCGCCAATACTGTCCCACAGCCACCAAAAATCCCACCTACAAGGCGGTGGATGACACTGAGGCCTTCTTTAGAAAAATTTTGAAAGAGCCTGCATTGAGTACAGCATGCTCTGAGACCAGTACTGGTTAGAGCTGAGGGTCACAGCTCAGTGGACCCTTAGCCAGCAGGTGGCAGCTGAAATTGCCAAAGCAAAAATGAACGATTATAAACTGTTCAAACCAAAGCCAGTACAGAACGGGGATAACCCGGATCATGCCCGTCGGGCATTTCAGAGCCCAAAGTGGGAAAACAGATGGGTCATTTCCCAGACACGCCTACTACGTTGAAGAGATTATGAGGCCTGATCAGGAACCAACTGTTAAATCCCTGTGAAGAACTGCACCTCCTCATACCAAATGAGCAGTTCGGTGGTGTTCCTGAGGACATAACACGGTACATACAAGATGGAAAACCCAAAAATCTCATCCAGGCAGCAGAGATTTGGAGCCAAGTGGAGGGTTGGAAGTGGCACCGAAAGCACGACTCTTCTGTTCTAGGGCATGACTACCCAGGCGGGCACACTGACAAATAAAACTACAACCTGAGGGCAACCCAAGACCCCTCCTACAACCCAAGAAAGGCCACAGACACCCTATTCTTCCACCATCACCAGTCTCCAGTAACTCACCCTCGCACCCAGTCACCCGTCAGCTGAAGAAAAATGCTATAAGGTTAATGAACTGCGGACACATAAAGGCCAACTTGCCCAAGAACCCCACCAGGTGCAAGTAATTCACACCACCATCCACACCAACAGATCCCTAGCGCAGTACCTCTCCACATCCCTTGGAGCGGAAGGGAAATTGAGACGGTGGGCGGAAAAGAGGTTACCGCTGGCAGGGACCATGGGGCACAAGTGTCCGCTACCACCAATCCTTCTGATCCCCATACTCATACCCAATAGGCCAAAGTGACCATTACCCCTTCAGTCACAAGCTGTAGCCTGCCTACAGTTGGAACTGCCTATCCAGTACAAAGGCTGGTCAAGAATTGTGAACTTTTTTGCAGTCTATGACAATTATTCCATCCCATGTAACTGGCGGGAAAAGACTGGCCAACCAGGGTGTAAGTCGGCCAAGTGAGGTGGGATGGTTACACGGAGCCAACACCAGCAAGCTCTTCCTGACCCAATCCTGTTCCTGAGCCATCCACAGGGAACCCGTTCTGTGTTACCAAGAACCGTCAGACCAAAGGTAATGGACCCGGATCCCATGCCAACGACTAAACAACCATACAAGCACCTCCGTCCGAGGCCTTGGAACTGGAACAGCAACCAGCACCAGCACATTGCAACCACATCTTCAAGCCTCAACGCCAGAGGGGGCAGCGAGCCTGAACTGCAGAAGCAACATGACAAAACTATTACGAAGAGGCCAGTCCAGATAGCTGAAATAACCCAGGTGCACCAGCGGGTGAGAGCGGCTTCACCTGGCAACGGAAACAACCTCTCACCTACATCGCTTCGATGAGGGACCAACTCCCAAGTCCACAAGTCTGAGGAAGACTGGTGTCTCCAGGCCTCCAAGGGAACAGTTCCAGACTGAGCAGGAAGCAAGATGACAGCTTCAGAAAGCTTGGGTGGGGCACGGAGCACCTCACCGCCTCTTAGCTTCTTCTATACGATCACCGGTTGTTCTAGAACAAGGATTTTTATACAAGGAATTCTTCTGGTGGACCAGGAAGAATGCGCAGCGCAAAAACAGTTTGGGTTTCCAAACTAAGTTACCGGGGGAAGCTCTTTAGCTTAGCCATGCTCCCATTCTCAGTGCCAATGCTTGGGGTGAAACAGAACCCAAAGACAGGTTGGGAAGTCTTCCACTGGCGAGGGGATGGCAAGGATCGTTTGCAAGTATATGTCCGCGTCTTGTGAGGGTTGTGCCAAAGGAGTTGGGAAGCCCCAATATCTGGTCAAGGCCCTCTCAGCCACTCCCCATAATTGAGGTCCATTTCAGCGGAGTAGCTGTGGATATTCTGGGTTCCTTTCCCAAGAAAATGCCCAGAGGAAGCCAGTACATCTTATGACTTTCTGTGACTTTGCTACTCTCGATGGCCGAAGCGTAGCTCTAGGCTACACCAGGGTCTAAAAGCTGGTGTGCCAGGGCCCTAACAGACTTTTTGCCAGGGTAGGTTGGCCCTCCGATATCCTTACAGATTCAGGATCTAATTTCCTGGCAGGCACCATGAAGACCTGTGGGAAACTCATGGGGTGAATCACTTGATTGCCACCCCTTACCACCATCAGACCAAAATGGCCTGGGAAAGGTTAATGGACTTTGGGGTGCCAGATTCGTAAATTCATCAACGACACTCCAATAATTGGACCTAGTGTTGCAGCAGTTGCCTCTCTTGCTTACAGGGGCTGTACCACATCCCAGTTTAGGTTTTCACCATGAATTGTGTATGCCACGAGGTTAAGGGGCCATTACAGTTGGTGAGCAACAATGGAGGGGTTACCCTTCAGAATAACATTCTGGACTTTGTAAGCAATCCTACAATAACACCTCCGGACACTCTTAGCCTTGCTAACAGAAACCTTAAAGGATAACTCTGAGAGCTAAAAAGGCCTGGTTATGATAAAATACCAGAGTAGCTTCTCTTCAAGGAGGAGACCAGGTTAGTCTTAAAGGCGCATACTGGAGCCCATAAGATGGAATCATCCTGGGAAGGGCATTCACGGTCCAGAGAGCGCCTAGGTATAACTGTTAACTACCTCATAGGATCCCAATTCCTCACTAAAGCCCAGAGTGTACCATGTTAATTCTCTCAAGCCCTTTTATTCCAGAGATTTACCAAGTTTGTCAGTTTGCAGTCCAGGGGAGATGACGTGAGTGGTTCTGACGGTGTCTACTACGACGGAAATAAGGACCCGGTGGCGTGGAAGAGGTGAACCTCTCAATCCTCCCTGGAACATCTGCAGCGCGCGACAATCAAGGAGCTGTGCACTAGCTTCCCCATTGTTTCAGACCCCAGGAACGGACTGAACAGGCATACCACTCATACACAGATAAATGCTACCCAATTAGGAATCACCACCCTACGCGGTGTCTCCTCACTGCCCAGCTGCTATAGAACAAGGAATTCCAAACTGCTACCGAGGGTATAATTAGGCTCTCATCTACCAGTGCATGGGCATCTCCAGAGGTCTGGGTACCCAAACCAGAGGGAATACGCTTTGCTGGGACTACCGTAAGCTAAATGCGGTAACTTGTTTCGGACAACTATCCAATGCCTATGCACGATGAGCTATTGGAGAAGTTGGGACGTGCCCAGTTCATCTCTACAATAGACTTAACCAAGGCGTACTGGCAAGTACCGCTAGATGAACCTGCAAGGAAACGGTCAGCATTCGTCACCCATGCTGGGGGTGTATGATTTTAATGTACTTCTTTCGGCCTTGCGAAGATGCACCCGCCACCTTCCAGAGGCTGTAGATGGTCTACTTGCAGACTGTGAAGTAATATGCAGTTGCCTTTACTCCGATGATGTGGCCATTTTTTCAGGACTCCTGGCCCAAACACCTCAGTACAACTTGAAAAAGGTCTTGAGCCGGATCAGGCAGGCCGCGACTAACTGTTTAAGGCCAAAAAAAGTGTCAAATAGGCCAAAACAGTAGTGACTTACCTGGACATCCAGGTGGGTCGAGGAACCCATAAACCCCTCTACCAAGCCACGTGGGAGGCTATTCAAAAGTGGCCTGTCCCACAAGTCAAAGAACAGGTCAATCCCTTCTTAGTGGCCGGGTACTACAGTGTGATTTGGTCCCACACTACAGCCAATCACTGCTACCCACTACTCCGACCTGACCAAAAAAGACCCAGCCAAATACCAGTAAGTAACTGATGAGTGTCGGAGGCCTTTACCCAAACTTAAGGCGACGCTCACGTCTGACCCCTGGCTGGTGGCAGCGCTATCAGATCCAAGCTGGTAATTAAGCTTGGAGGGTTCATGCAGGCACCCACATTTTGGACGCTAAGGTTCAGAATTGGGACTTATGCTTATGACCGTACTAATTTTAAAAAGGTACATAAATGGGGAGGTAGTTTTGTCTAGTACCTAGGTCACTAGAGTGGGAATCAGAGGACCTGGATTCTGTTCCTGCATTTGCCAATGCCCCACTATAAAACTTTAGGCACAACGAGCTGTGACTCTGTGCCTCAGGCTCCCCATCCGTAAAATGGGGATAAAGGTTTTGTAAAGCACCTTGAGATCTCATGATTTTAAAAGTGCTATATAAGAGATAACTACTACTGCTGCAAAAGAGAAAAATAAAATATATAGCAACGCTTTAATTCCCTTCTCAGGAGCTTCACAAGAACTAAGCTAAATGCTTAAATATTCTTTAAATTGGATAAAAAAGGGAAGTGGAACTTACAGTTACATGCTTTTTTGACCTTCTTTCAGGCATTTGAGGACTGGTCTCCAAGAAAGGTATGTGAACAAACAGAAACCCACAGATAAACCCAATGCTTCTATATTTGTATGAATTCCAAAAACAAACTTGCACATAAACTCAAAGCTAACTGAAGAAGATTCTTGAGTTTTGCCAGTGAGCAAATCGTTTCACCAGCTATTACACTTCACTCTGCCAGGACAACATTAACTCTAATAGTTTTACATGTTACAACGTAGGAGGCACCAAGGCCAAAATAAAGCCTGCTGTACATATTCCGTCCTGTGAAATCTTAAGACAAGGGAGCAGTTGCAGTTCCTTTCTGTGAAAGCAAACGTAAAAGAAAACTCTTTGGATCCTTTTCCTGCCACACACAGATACATATACAAAGAAAATATAGCAAGGTATTTATTCATCTTTACAAAAAATATTTAGTGCCGGTGAACGATGCTGCATTTAAATAGCCCTGGAGCCTAAACACAACTGGTGCGTCATGGGCAGCTTCACCATGCTGTTCCCTGCCAATGTACTTCCTAGCTTTGTTGGACAGATCACCCTAGGGATGTAAAAGTGGATCAGTTTCTGTGCCCATTTGGTCCTGTTTGGTGGTTTGTGATTTGAGCGTTTGGCCATTAGGAATTTCCTCTGTTCTGCTTAGTTTCCAGGGCTCTGAGTCCAGCATCTTTGCCCTAAAACCAACAAACTCCTTACGTATGTGCCACCAAAAGGCCACTGGATGATCCATGTTCATTCTTAATCTTATCCACTTGATCAGCATGCAATTCTGCTGAGATCAGCAGAAATACTCATGTAGGGGCTCCATTGGTATGTGAGAGAATAGGCTTCTGTCTGGGAGTTCTCCATGAAGAAATGTGGAGTCCACTCCTCAGATTGGTCTGAAATGGCACAAATTTGCTGAGACAATGCCAATTTGGAGGGAACACTGAAAGATCATCTATGTGGGAAGGCAGTGGGGGTGACTAAGGATGGGGTTGTGAGGAGATGGAAATGGGTGGATTTTCATTTGGTGTTCAGACTTTTATTTGGGGGAATCAGGTTTTGCAGGAACCAAGGTGGGGCCATATCCATTTTGTAGACTGTTATTTTTATGTACAGAGAAAGCTGGCTGGTTTTCCTTGGGGGTCAGCCCTCATTTTTCTTTTCTTAAATTAGATGAGATGGTCTAATAGAAAAGAAATATAATTTAGACTCTGGAGTGGGTGCCTAAAGGAGTGAGTTGGTATTTGATCAGTGGTATTTGATCAGTGATAGCAAATGTGTAAAGAAAATAAAAAAGCACGTTGATCACCTGGAGTCATTTCCATCACAGCACACTGGATGTAAAACACTATGTAAATGACGGTACCAGCTGCAGTGTAATAGAGAATTAGGCCCCAACTACTAGCACACCCCAGTCCCACCTATCAAAATGGAGGATGACTTTTGGTCTCTGCAGCCATACTCCACAACGACAGCTACTACAGATAGGCACGTCAGATATAAAAACGTGCAGGCAGAGGGAGAAGGATCAAGGCAGTGTTTCTGTTCTGCCAACTCACAAACTGCACCAATCAAACTGAATGAAGAGCACAGCTAGGTAAACACTGCACAAAGCTCAACAACTATGTGAATTTTCAAGTTAATGCAGTTCAACTGCTCTCTTCCCCTGGTGTTCACTTTCCACTTGTATTCTAGTGAATGAGCTTTACTGGCATGAATACTCACAAAAAGCAAATTTTAGAGATTAAGTTCTCATGTATTCTTCAAAAGCAGATTTCAAACTGAAGAACTGAATTTTATTGTGAACTTTACACGTGGTTAAGCAATTCGAACTCCAGGCTGCCCTTGGTAAGTTATATCAGCCATCCCATCAGGGAACAGAAATAGTACCATGTAACTAAACAACTCAGACCAAATTTAGAATCTTCATACTGACTATTTTCAACCTATATCCAAAAAATTGTCACTAAAGAAATTTGCAAATAATATTAT
Organism: Chelonoidis abingdonii; assembly: GCF_003597395.2. Lineage (NCBI taxonomy): Eukaryota > Metazoa > Chordata > Testudines > Testudinidae > Chelonoidis > Chelonoidis abingdonii. Next base: position 172,367,669 of record NC_133771.1, read on the forward strand.
ACATGTGAGAAATTTGCCATTTATTTACAGTTAATTTGTGAATCAAAAGCAAATCCCATCTGATAAATGGTTATTAATTTGCACAGCTTTAGCAAAGAATCCCTTCAATCATCAGTACTGGTCTATTGTGTTAGGTGTTCTCCAGTTCCACAAGAAATGGATATATGGCCAAGAAGTAACATTTTGAAACCAGATCTGAATGTCCCCAGGGTTTCTGGGAGCAACATATCCAGTGTTTCAGGCCCTTCTTGAATAAGAACATCAAAAAAGAATCCCTACCATAAATATAAAAAGACATCAAGTAACATAAATAATATATTAAAGTGAAGTAAGACATCTGCCCTAAACCCACAAACTATGAGAAAATCAGAGTTAAAGGCAGTGAAATCCCAGCTCTGATAATGACTCGCTGTGTGGTCTTGGACAAGTCACAAAGGACCATAAGTGAATGTCCTATTCACACCAGTAAGTAGTTTGAAAATGGCTCTTCTGTAGGACTACTTGTGTGAGGGCTGGTCTACACTACTATGGTAAATCGATCTAACTTATGCAACTTCAGTTACATTTATCCATGTGTGAAGCAGAGATAATACTTATCTCAGTATCAAGGGACTTGTTCGGAATGATATTTGTAAGGCACTCTGAAAAGGTCAAGTGCAATGTAAATGCTATGCTGTAGTAGCAGAGGTAGTTAAAGTTAAGTCTCCCAAGTAACCCTTTGTTCTTAACTCCCTTTTCTTCAACCTCCTTGTAATTGTTGTACATATGATATGGTACAGAACTCTATTTTCTACAGAAAGGGGATAAATGCGAAGCAAAGTATATTAGTGAAGAATCTTAGTTTTAATTCTGAACTTCCTATCGTTAGCTTAAAACAGGTTGTTTTCAGAGCTGCTACACTATGGCTTTTCATATTCAGGCCTAACTACTGAATAATGTTTATTTCATCTCTTGACTTTAAATTCACACACTCTGCACCAGACTCTGATCTCATCTATAATGGTGTAAAGCTAGAATAACTCCAATTAGACTATGATGTTACCTTGGTGTAAACATGGTGAGAGATGATAGGATCATTTCTCTAGTAGTACTTGTGTTTTTATTAAAGAGTAAAGTACAAGTTATTATAACTTGTATTTTTGTTTTTACTGCTGTGTTAGCAAGAGAGCAGCTTGCCACAAGCCACAGGTATTACTCTACTGGGGTGACCAGATGTCCCGATTTCATAGAGACATTCCCGATTTTTGGATCTTTATCTTATATAGGCTCCTATTATCCCCGACCCCTGTCCCAATTTTTCACACTTGCTGTCTGGTCACCCTATGCTCTACAAATCTTTGTGTGTATGTGTGTACTAGGAAGTCCCATATATAGCTCCATAACACAGCACCATTATTAAATACTGTTGGTCCAATTATAGTACATATCACATACTGAGTCCAAATCTTTTCCATATATTTGGCAATGTCTGCCTTAGTCCATAACATTTTGCTCCACCTTTCTTGTTTTCCTAATACTTTTAATTCTAGCCAGCTGCTTGTGGTCAGCCTTGAAAACTGTAACTAAAGTAGCATTTCTGTGAAGCTGATTCCCTGAGTATATATTCTCCACATTACTGATGTATTCCCTGCATTTCTCGACATTCAAATATGTCTTCACTTTTATAGTCATGTGAAAAAATTAGAGTTAGACTTGAAGAAAATACCATGGCCTCAACATCCCCCAGATTGGATCTGAAATATGTGAATCAGTCCCATTGCTAATAAAAATCTGTTCCTCTATGAAAACGTATGTACCGTAATGTACACTGTGTATGGCTCAGCAATGCAAATGCAAATCAAGACTGTCTCTCTAATAATGATTCAGAAATGCAAGTTCAATATTAGTAATTAAATACAATGTCTAGAAGAGGTGAGATTCTATGCTGCAAAACTCACAAATCAGGGTCAGCATAAGGTGGCTTTAAGCTACCTTTGAATACTCCTGATCCTGGGCTGCTCCAAGGGCTGCAGAGGCCCTGGTTCTGGAATCATTTAGAGAGGCTCCTGGGGGGCTAAGTTAAAGCAGCTTTCTGGATCTGCCCCATGGGCTGCCGCGCTGCCTAGAATCTCCACAGCACTGCTCACTGTGGCCCAGCATACCACTTACACCAGCTTTTATGAGGGGGTCTTCAGAAGGCAGTGTTATAGCTGTCTACTGCACTGCCTGTGCCAGGTGAATTCTTTCCCAGATGAAACCAGAGACTGTACACTGCTTTGGCCTTTTTACTCAGGGTAAAGGGGCCATGATCTCACCCCAAGTCTGCAGAAAAGGTTTTTTAAAGTTAGGTGCCTGAACTTCCATTAACTTTGGAGGAGGTGCTTAGCACTTAGCAGGATCAGGTTCTCATGGGTATATAAGTATGGTGATAACATTACAGTATCAGAGTACTGGATTTCCTTGAAAAGCAGCATTTTAAAAAAATCTAGTTTCGTTCAGTCCTACATGATTTGCATAATATTATATGCTAAGAGGTTGCATTTCCGCAGAAATCAATTATTATTATTATTCAGTTTCCACACAGTCCTGCTGCCTCTGCAGAGATATTAGCTGAGCTAGAGGCTGTCAGTTGAACTTTATTCAGTAGAAGTATTCACAGAAGATTAGGGTTGGAAGAGTCCTCAGGAGGTCATCTAGTCCAAACCCCTTCTCAAAGCAGGATCAACACCAACTAAACCATCTCAGCCAGGGCTTTGTCAAGCCGGGTCTTAAAAACCTCTAAGGATAGAGATTCTACCATCTTCCTAGGTAACCCATTCCAGTGCTTCACCATCCTCCTTGTGAAATAATGTTTCCTAATATCCAACCTAGATGTCCCCTACTGCAACTTGAGACCATTGCTTCTTGTTCTGTCATCTGCCACCACTGAGAACAGCCGAGCTCCAACCTCTTTGGAACCCCTCCTTCAGGTAGAAGGCTGCTATCAAATCCCCCCTCACTCTTGTCCTCTGCAAACCAGTTCCCTCAGCCTCTCCTTGTAAGTCATGTACCCCAGCCCCCTAATCATTTTCGTTGCCCTCTGCAGGACTGTCTCCAATTTGTCCATATCCTTTTTGTAGTGGGGGTCCCAAAACTGGATGCAATACTACAGAGGTGGCCTCACCAGTGCCAAATCTGCTGGCAATGCTCCTACTAATGCAGTCCAATATGCCGTTAGCCTTCTTGGCAACAAGGGCACACTGTTGACTCATATCCAGCTTCTCATCCACTGTAATCCCCAAGTTCTTATCTGCCACTTAGCCTGTTGGTCCCCAGCCTGTAGCAGTGCATGGGATTCTTCCATCTGAAGTGCAGGACTCTGCACTTGTCTTTGTTGAACCTCATCAGACTTATTTTGGTCCAATCCTCCAGTTTGTCTAGGTCACTCTGGAACCTATCTCTACCTTATAGAGTACTTAACTCTCCCTCCAGATTAGTGTCATCTGTGAACTTGCTGAGGGTACAATCCGTCGTCTTATCCAGATCATTAATGAAGCTGTTGAACAAAAGCGGCCTTAGCACTGACCTCGGGGCACTTCGCTTGATACCGGCTGTCACCTAGACATCGAGCCTTCAATCACTACCCACTGAGCCTGACAATCTAACCAGCTTTTTATCCACCTTATAGTCCATTCATCCAATCCATAGTTTTTTTAACTTGCTGGCAAGAATACTGTCAGAGACCCTATCAAAAGCTTTGCTAAAGTCAAGATATATCACCTCCACTGGTTTCCCCGTATCCACGTCATCATAGATCTCTATCTGTCTATCATCTATCTCATCGTAGAAGACATAGAAGGTTGGACAGGCATGACTTGCCCTTGGTGAATTCATGTTGACTGTTCCTCATCGCCTTCCTCTCCTCCAAGTGCTTCAAAATGGTTTCCTTGGGGACCTGCTCCATGATTATTCCATAAACTGAGGTGAAGCTGAGTGGTCTGTAGTTCACCAAGTTCTCCTTCTTCCCTTTTTTAAAGATGGCAGTGTAATTGCTCTTTTCATCCCTCTGTGCTTGATTAATGTAAAATATTTCCCTGATTTTTACTATAAATCTGGAGAGAGCAAATTTCCCCTCTCTCTCTCCATTGAAAACCTCAAAATCATGGTGAATAAGTTCTCCACCCCCTACTGTGTCCTTGAGGGGACAGAGAGATGAGTCAGCCAAATGCATTCTTTGCACGGACTGAGCTCCTGGCTGCAAAACAGCAGTGTAACAAAAAGGAGGGAAATATTGAAAGCCCATTTCCAAAAGACAAATCAATCTTCTACAAACTCCCCTACCTGATGCTCATTGTTTTTGCTTAAAATTCAGAACTAGTTTAAGTGGTTTGCTGAACCAGTTTTCAAATGCCTCCCCTACCAGCAGTATATGAATTTTACCAGTATCTGTGGAATTAAGGTTAAGCCACTGGCTGTGTTAGGCCTGGCTATGAAAATGAGCTTCTCAAGCACATGCTAGGGCAGCAGCTGCACCACAGCTGTAGATAGTGAAACAAGCTCTTCACCATTGGCCCATGCAAGGAGAAGTAGAATCATGACCCTGCCCTTATCCTGGGAGATTGTAATTGTGGCTGGCTCCCAGAGGCCGGCCAGATGGAATTTCGTGTTCATTTTTGCCCTGTACATGGCCAGACATTCACATATCATGAAGATGGATTCAGTATAAGAACTAGAACAGAACAGGCACAAACTAGCTTTAAAATATTTAACTACTTTTTTGTTTCAATAGTTAAGAGAGATGACCTCAGTGATTTAAACAGGTTAAAATGCAGGTTAATCCCTATGGCAGAGGAAATTCTATGAAAGTAGTCATAATGGGGTTAACTGGGTTACCCAGTGTATTATGGGATGGAGATATTTTCCACACATTCTTACTTTCTGTTGCATAAATGGAAGTTACACACACACACACACACACACACACACACACACACACACACACACACACACACAGAGTGTTATGCCATTGAATAAAGCAGCAAGTTCCCTGTGAGCAGACTTTGTTTTTGTTGCACCTTTAAAGCAAAATATTAATTTAATGTGAGGAAGATATTTGGAAAGCAATAGTACTGAAAGAGACCTAAGAGCTAGCAAATTAGATGTGAGCTTCCCATCTGGTAAACAGTTCCATACAGTAGGAGCTGCATTTATAGACAGGTCGGATCATAGACCAGAAAATGAAAGTGTCTCTCTTTATACGGCAGTGGAATCACTGTACTGAGAGTACTATTGTCATTTATTTGCACTGAAAGATATCATAGAAAATTAACACAAATGAACAAAGGGCTGGAGGATCTAGTTTATAAGAGTAAAATAATTAAATAAGCATTAAATGAATGCTACAGGTTCAATGGTCAGCCCCTGAGTGTAGGCCAGTTAGAGTCTAGTTTTGTTTAGCCTACATGAACTGATCCCAGCAAAGTTTACATACCCCTAATTCGTGAGGTAAATTTGCCCCAATACAGGGGAGCCCTCTCCACAGAACTGAGAAGGTTCATAATAGAGCTTGTTTTCATTAACGTTTTCAGAGAAAAACTTTGACTTGGTAAAAAAAACTGAAACCCCCCACATTGATTATCTCTCCCCAGGCTGTCAGCAATGAAGACCCCAACATTTTGGTAGACCACTGCTGAAAAATGCAAATTTTCAGTTTTTAGCTTAAATTTTGGAGTTTTTCAGTTTTTGATTTTCTAATGAAAAAAACAAAAGTTTTCCAGGAAAATAGACATTCTGTGAAAATTTTCCATCAAATACGTTCAGTGGAAATTTTTTGACCCACCTTAGTCCAGAACTATACATCAAGGTGTGCTCCCAGTGGTCGAGGTCCAGGAAGCCTATATGGGGCATAAGTGGTGCATAAGGTCTTGTGCAGTCTCCATGCCTGGAGTGAATTTAATTCTCATACACCGTCTTTAGCATATACTTCTTTTTCTATTTGCTGTCTTCTTCAGTAGAAGGACAGGGTCTTATGGAAAGAGAAAACTTTGTCTAGAAATATAATATGAAAAAGTAATTAATTCTTCATTTTCATATTTTAGAGTTATGCAAGCATTTGGTGATCAACACAACACAACCTTGAATGATTGCTAGCTTGTATTTTCCTCATAAATTATACAGTACTTCTTTCCCAAGATCTGAATTATATATTTCTTTTTGCATCATCCAAGTCTGCGAATGGTTTGATAGTTCCGCTGCTAACTATGCTGTGAGCCATGGTCTGCCGCTTGAACTTAAAGACTGGATCCTTCACAGACTTACTGAGCCACCTTGAATGTTTTGGTGACATTTATTTGGCTTACCTTTCACTGTGAATAGTTTGTCTTTTCTGCACAATATTTGAGAATAAAGGTCTTATGTAAATGGGTCTCACACCCTATTCACTGTTCCATTTTACTCTAACCTGCATTTAAGAATTCAGGGTTTCTCCTCTGTATACCATATCTCAGTTTCCTTGCATTGTATAAGAATCCAAAATTTGCTGTGAGGATAGGACTTCAAATTCATTGAGCACAAACATTCCTTTGATGTGTGCAGGGGTTTTTTTGTTTTTCAAAATAAAAGACTGCCTGCACCTTTGAACATCAGCTAAAGAATCTATTGCATTCCTTTTTTACCTATTACAAAGGTAAGAAATAACCCATCTAAGTTTATGCCTCTGTTTTTCACCATATCTTTGTCACTGCATATTCTTCTGTTTCATCTATATTGTAATGTAATGGCTATTTTGAGAACATTGTCTTCTGTTGGATGGAATCAAACTATTCAGCTGTGGGTCATAGACCCGATGGAGCTAAAAGCTTACGTAACATCTCCTTTACCTCAAACAGGCAGGGCTCTTGTGCTTTTGGAACAGGAGAAGTGGCTAAGGAAAGTGGTCAGAGGTCCATCAGTTTAAACATTTAAATATATACTAAGCAAAGTATTTAAAAACGTACTCTGGGGGATGATTTAAAGATTTTTAGGTGTCTATATATCTTTCCCACATCTAACTTTCCTGGGACAGTTTCTCTGCTGGTATAAACTGGTACAACATTGACTTCAGTGAAACTGAATCAGTTCATGCCAGCAGAGAAGTTAGTGCAATGATTTCTATAACTGCAGGGCAGTATGAGGGCTGGGGAAACTATAAAGGAAAGAGAAGGGAAATGTATTTCCGATATTATTTCTTACATATATAGAGATTGTTAGGCCGTAAAGACATACAGTCCATTGCCTAATGCAAAAGGCAGCCTCAAAATACAGACCTTAATTTTCAGACTCTTTCTGCAACAACCATTTCAATCCAAAACTGAAGGTTGTAACCTATGTTCTGATTAAATTTGCACTTGACCTACTAATTACATAAGTTATCACAGGATACACTGCTCACTAATAGGAAATAATAAATAACCATAGCAATGCCAAACTGTTTCCTGTGCTGTTAATTGCACAAGAGGAACCAATTCCAGTGAAAGAAAATGATATACTCAAAGAGCATTAATGTTTTTGGCCTAATTGAGAACACGATTAGCTTAGCTATGTCAGGAAACAAGGTACACATCTCCTAGAGGAAACGGGGAAAGGACTGTAGGAATACTTCTAAGGTGGAGTTCTCAAATTATGAACAAACAGAATTAGTTAGCTAATAGGATTTTCCTAGCTGACCTAGCAGATTTCTGTACATATTGGAAGGGATATGCAGAAATACTGACTGGGTTCTAAGATGAACATACAGATAATAATAATATAGATGACTGTTTTTAAAACAAGAACATAATGAGAGTCACTAAGGACAAGGATTGCAAAATCTGTAAAATCTCAAACTGTTCCCAAAATAATGTAAAGAAATAGAATCAATGGAGCAAATTTTGCTCTTGGTTACAACACAGCAGTGCCTGATGTAGCAAAGAACAGAATTTGGCCTAACATTTCTGCACTCAGGAACAAATCCTGTCTCCAGGACATACTTCCAGCAGTCAAGGGACTTCCTTGAGGAGTTGAGTTGGGAAATTCTCCAAGGCTTTGGAATCAGAAAGTAAGGCTAAGTAGAGCTGCCTAAGAATGATTCCACCAGATTTGCCCTTGTCTAATGCTCCTTGGTCCGTGCAGGGGGAAAGGATGAACTGGTTCTCCAATCGTGCTTCCAGTTTTGAGCGGTTATACTGAAATCAGGATTTCGTCCTGCAGAAAAGGGGAGGGAGCCTGGAAGGACTAGAAAAGGGAAAGCCCCCACCAGCCAATAACACAGGCTCTTTACTCATTCCTTTCTTATGCTCCTCCTGGCAATGCATTCTCCCAACCCATCATCTTTCTTTATCATCTCAAATAGTATATGGAGATATACCTATCCCATAGAACTGGAAGGGACCCTGTAAGGTCATTGAGTCCAGCCCCTGCTTTCACCAGCAGTACCAAGTACTGATTTTGCCCCAGACCCCTAAGTGGCCCCCTCAAGGATTGGGCTCACAACCCTGGGTTTAGCTGGCCAATGCTCAAACCAATGAGCTATGCCCCTAGCATATACCCCACAAGCCAGCTGTAAGGTAGCAGACTTACCACAAGTGCACCCTCTTGTGCGATGCTGCAAGTGGTCCTCATCTCTGGCACTCCCTGCAGGCAACTTGTCTTTGCACATCACTGACCTTTAGGCTCTTCTGTGGCCCAGCCCTCCAGTCAAGTCACACAAATGTTCCAACCCTTTCCAGGGTAACATAAAAGTCCAACTGAAAATTCAATTAAATCTCTAAGCTCATAAATCTTGCACCTCTCCACTGAAGTGCTTGTAGGGTACATCTACACTGAAATTAAAAACTCACAGTTGGTCTGTGCCAGCTGACTTGGGCTTGTGGTGTTCAGTTTGAGGGGCAGTTTAATTGTGGTTTAGATATTCAGGCTCAGGCTGGAGTCTGGGCCAGGCAGGAGGGTCCCTGAGCTTGGGCTGCAGCCTGAATCCAAACATCTACACTACAATTAAACAGCCCCTTAGCTCAGGGGTTCTCAAACTGGATTTTAAGGTTATTACATTGGGGTCAGAAGCTCTCAGCCTCCACCCCTAAAACCTGCTTTGCCTCCAGCATTTATAATAGTGTTATCGATCTAGTCAATGTTTTTAATTTATAAGGGGGGGCCGCGCTCAGAGACTTTCTGTGTGAAAGGGGACACCAATATAAAAGTTTCGGAACCACTGCCTTAGCCAAGCCAACTGGCATGGGCCAGTTGTGGGTATCTTGCAGTGTAGACACACCCTTACTGGCTTTACCTCAGGCACTCCCCACCCACAGGAGCCTAACCTGCTTCTCCAAAATTCCTCCTCTGTTGCTTCTTGTGTATCAGGTTTCCCCCCACTGCCTGCTCACCCCTGTAGTTTCTCCTGGGATTCTTCCTGAGCTTTTAGGCCCTGGTTTAGATCCCTCCACAGGTGCCTACCAGGCTCCTGAAGGTTTCTCCTCTACTGAGCTCCTGTAGAAGCCTTATAAGGCCCAGGTAGCTAATGGTGCCTTACCTAACTCTGCCCCATCTAGCCAGGACAAAATGAGTCCATCACCCCCAAACATGCAGAGCATGATCCAACTGGGTTTTTTCCTCTTTCACTAGCAGGTAATGGGGATTCAACTCATCTCACCCTCCCTTCCAGATGTCAAACTTTTTCAGTCCTTCCTCTGTGCATTACTTTCAGATCTACTCTCCTCTTTCCAGCAGCCACACCATGCCATGCCTCGCCACACCACACCACATGTTCACACTCCCACAAACACCTAAGAAAGGCTACCAAGGTTTGGCTTCCAAAGTTAGATCCCATGCCGTATCATCATTGGAAGACTCGTGTGAATGCTCACTCAGGGCCTGTTTCTTTTATTCCTTCCCCTGCTGTAATTTAGGAGTAACTCTGTTAAAATTAATGGAATTACCCTGGTGGGAAATTGATATGAATGAGGGGTGCATCAAGTCCATCCTTTTTAACTTTGTTCAAGTGAAATGTGGTTTGTTTGCTTTTTTAAAATGAAATGGAGTTTCAAGGGTGTGTTCTTGCCTGGATATCACATAAACATTGCCAATAACAATAGTTATGTGGGTACATCAGCTAGAACACACAGACTCCTTAGAATTTTTATCATTACTCTACCAAGTATTGAGGTAGATCTAAATAGTAATAAAATAACTCAACATATTAGTTTGCAAAGATTGCAAATGGGGATTCAGGAAACATTACACCGGATGGAAAATGTAAGTGAGCAGCTGACAATTTCATTTGGTTTATACAAGGGTAAGTAAAATCTCATAATGTATGGGCTCCTTCTGGCGCTTAGCACAGCTATCCTGGACCCACTGCATTATGCCTATCATCAAGTTCGTTCATCGGACAGCACAAAGTGGAACACCCTGATCCTCCTTATCCTTGTTACTCACTTTAAGTAAATAATATCTCTTAGGAGACCAATGATTCATATGCTACAACCAAAGAAAGGGTCAAGCTGTGAACCGGTCTTCTGCCAATGATAGGTAAAGTCAGGGAGTGAAGATGAAGGAGGGATTTGTCAGGCTATTACCACTGCTTGACTTTTTAATTGCCTGTAAAAGTTCCTAAGACAGTGGAACCAGTTCTAAGAATACAATGCTTTCTGATTGCTCAGTTTTCTTTCAAGACTGCTCTGCACAGCTGTTCTCTTTCTTTCCCTATTTAAGATAAGAGATCTTTAGGAATCATTTCTCTCATGAGCAGCTAGGAGAAGCTTGTGGTTTTTTGACAACATATTTGTCTTTCTATCACAAAGATTTAACATGTTTAGAATGAAAGCTCCATCATTTAGTCAATTTTAATGTCTGCTTGCCTATTATGTCATCCAACATTAGTACTTAGTGTGATAGATATGACGATTTCCTGCAATATCTATCTTTGAAAAACTTATTTGGATTAAGTGTAAATATCTTTGGGATCTATAGTACTACATGAAAAGTTTATGTATTATTGTGGGCTACAATTGTATGTAACCTTTCTAGGGAGGCGATGTGATATAAGGTGTGGATAATCAAAATATTATATTGAACAATGTACCAGACAAGACTGAACTTTTGAGACAATATGTACAAAGAATTTTCCTGGGAAATACCTATGGAGAAGTTAATGCAAATTCCCTACCTCTGATTATGCCTTTTGAAGCTATGCCCTGAGGAGAGGGTCTTTGTCTGCTGATTACCTGTTCCCAGAGACTGGACACCAAAGGACAGAGCTATATAAAAAAATGGATGAATTGCCCAGCTGGTTGTTCTGGTTCTGACTCTGAGACAGTTGTAACTTGTAACCATGGAGAAAACCCAGTTGTGGGTTTTGAAGGACTGACACCCACTAAAGCCTGAGGTTGCAGTTGGGGTGACCTCTGGTAAACTTTTTACCATGTGTATAGGTTATTTTATTGCTTATAATATATGTTTCTGTAATGGTTTTACCTCAGAAATAAATGCTTGCTTACAAAGAGCTGTGTGGTAATTTATAACGGTAAGCCATTGTGCTGTCCATAGCCTCTGGAGAGAAAGCAAAGCTGGCCTGTTTAGGCAGTTTGACTTGAGGAATATCTCAGTGTAGGCAGGAACTGTACAGCTTGGAAAAACTCCAGTCAAGAAGGGGATACATGCAGGTCTTTACTCAAGAGAGGTGACAGCTGAGGAGCCAGGTGCCTAGAGTGGGAGCCCTTGGTGGCCCACGGAGGGGGAATATAGGTGCTGTTGCCCAGAACTGTGATGCTTATAACACCATTATTTCTTGTCAAAGGCTGTGACTAACAAAGCCTACTCAGTAGAGAACCAGGGGTCAGATCTGCATCTGGTGTAACCAGACATTGTTCCATTGATGTCAATGAAGTCATCAGCACCTCACTGATATACAGTGGATGTGGATCTGGCTTCAGGAATTTTGCTAAACCATACAATGCCTTGTGAAATGTTTTCAATTGACTTGAACATCTCTAACTCCAACACCGCTGTTAAAGAGGATGGATAATCTCTAGCAGCAAACCCTGGATACTTTATTCCTGAGAAGTTGACACAGAGTAATAGCATGCCTTTTTTTAAGGTCTGGGAAACATATGAAAACCATGTTGGCATACTCCCAGTTCTTTGTAAGTATCTAGTGCTGAATGAAAATCTGTTCTGTAGCAGGATGTTGAAGATTCCAATATTTCCATGGAAATATTCTGCAGAAGCTTGAATTCTCTCCTGCAGCACTGTGCTCACCATGGGAATGCATAAATAGAAAGCCCCTCCAAAACACTCCTAACAAATACTATAGGAAATATGACTGTTTATTTTATTAGATGTATTTTAAGAGTTTGTCAAGGGCACCCAGAGCTTGAGATAAACATTACTGTAATGTGAGTTTAAAGAAAAAAATACGTAAGTATTAACAAATTATCCACTATGGTTTTACTAAACCAAAGACAACTCCTCCTCATCCAGTCAAGATTACTGATTATTTTCTGGAACAAATTTTTAGTCTGACTCTGGATTCTGTCATGGGGAAAAATTCATCCCCTGAGGGTGGGGTTCTACAAGACTGATGCACCACTTTAATTCCCAGTTTCATGTGGGACTTAAGGGATGCATAGGTATTGGGTTTTCTGTAGGCCTTCTGCACCAAGGTTGGGGGTAGGGAAAGGGAGTTTCTCCAAGAATTCTTAAAGAATTACAATAAAACCATTGGGGGACTGTCATCCAGTCCCCAGGCGATGCTCTGGAACTGCTCCCCACAAAGCCAGTCAGGACTTTGGGGAGCCTCCTCTCCCTTGGAGCAGACTGTCTTCAGGGCAAAAAACTCACAAGTCTTCACATTCCTGGGTCTGACCTTGCAGCATTCAGCATCTGCCCCTCCATGCACTTCCCCCAGCATGTCCGCCCAGGCATGGTCTTGGGGAAGCCAGAGGGTCCTGCGTATACCCCCACTTCTCAGTCAGATGTGACTTTTAGCAAGCCAGTAAAACAGAAGGTTTATTAGATGACAGGATCACAGTCTAGAACAGAGCTTGTAGGTACAGAGAATGGGACCCCTCAACGGAGTCCATTCTGGGCAGGGCTGGCTCCAGGCTCCAGCTTATCAAGCCAGTGCTTGGGGCGGCAACTCCAGAGAGGGGCAGCACTTTCACATATTCGGCAGCAATTCGGCGGAGGGTCCCTCACTCCTGCTCACTCCCGCTGAATTGCCTCAGATCGTGATTGTGGCTTTTTTTTTTTTTTTTTGGCTGCTTGGGGTGGCCAAACCCCTTGAGCTGGCCCTGCTTCTGGTGCTCACTTCCCGACCCCAGCGAGCTTCCCTCTGAAACCCTCTTCAGCCCCTCCTTTCTGGCCTTTGTCTCTTTCCCAGGCCAGGAGGTCATCTGATCTCTTTGTTCACCTTTAGCCATCCCCTTGCAAGGGGGAAGGACCCTGGTCATTTGTTGCCAGGAGACAGAGTGTCAGCCATTTATGCATGCTGGAGACTTAAGAAATGTATGGGGAAACTGAGGCACCCACACAGTATTCAGAGGCAACATTAAGAAGAGTCTCGCTTCGTCACAGGGACCACTTGTTTTCAGTGGTATTGCATATGTGATATAGAGTAGAATTTGTCCTATTGTACTTAAGTACCGGTATTTATAGTTCATGCAAATGAAGTATTAAATTATTCTTATAACTTAACTTGGTTTACCATTGCATAAATTATTCACCTTGAAACCACATATAGCAAAATTGAACTGTATGAATTATTATTTATTACTTTATTTGCTTTTTTCGATTTAGACAAAACAAGAAAAAGCATATTGAATGCTCCAGGAACCTTACACAATTTCAATACTTCATTAAAGCAATTTTATTGGGTATCTTGGAACAGCTTTCCCTTTTGGGTTTTGCCTCTTTGCACATACGGTCCTCTTCTATCTTTTGGAATTGAATGAAAAAAGATCAACACTTTTATAGAGACATGCAACATTTCTCTTCCAAAAAGACATTGTAAATGGCCGGGTATTAGAGTATGAGCTTAAAAAATAACAAAAGAACATGTTTTGAAATTTCTGATCTTAAAGTGAACTTTGAAGCTCACTGTATGATGAATTCATTAAAAAACATGCCAAAGTATAAGATCTGGGTTTGAAATTTATAGTCTTAGAACAGCCTCCCATTCCAGGAGAAAGTGCATCACTAACATATATATCAGAAATTAACCTGAACCATCTCTATTAACAGTAGCTTCTCTTATATTGAACTGTGAATATTTAAAGCCTGATTCAGTGAAAACAAAGAGGTTTTTTGTTTGTTTGTTTGTTTGTTTTACAGAGGTTCTATGTTTTTCCAGACCTTGTTCATGGCAGTCAGATTATGCAATGCATGTGTGATTCAACTCAGAATTTCCATTGTACTCAACTAGTAACATGGGATGCAAATTAAGTGTGGGCAAACCAGATAAAAAAGAACTGATCAGAACCTTCACCTCAGATTCAAACTGACTCCAGCTGAAAGCTCCACTAGAGGCTCAATTTATATATATATATATATATATATACTGGGGGTTTTTTTGTGTACCTTTGCACTTCGTGATTCTGAACAGGACAAGAAGTGCAAGTGACAAATTATCACCACAAAACCTGTTCTAATCAGGTTTCCAGCACTTTTTCTTATTCTGGATCCCAACTCTTGCTCATGGAAGCATCACTACCCCATTCATTTCATTCTCCCACTCCTGTCTCAGTGTGTTCTTCACATTTGGAACAACCTCTGGATTCTGGTAGGTCAGGCTCCCAACCTCTCCCATTCAAAACCTCAGTCTGTGATTTTCAAACAACTCTTCAACATTCATGCTGGGATTTTTCAAATGAGCCCAAGGGAATTAGGTGCCATTAAGAATTAGGGGCCTTACGCCATTTAAAGCCTTTGAAAATCCCTGACTCACTTCTTCCAAACCCTTAGCCATGTAATGCCTTTTTTCTATTCTGTTTTCTTTAGATTCTTATATCATCCACCATGGTGCCTGAGAGCCTTCTAGCAGCACATTAAGCAACGTGATTAGCATCCAGTTCACACATGGCTCATCCTTTCTTTTGACCTCTCCCTAAGAGAAAATTGTATGAGAAGGTTTTGTTTGTTTGTTTTTAAATAAATTGTATTTTCAATGAAGTTGTATGTCTTTACATTTGAGAAAGCCGGGATGAAGAAGCATACATTGTACTGAGAATGGTGGAGGGGGAGGGGGTTGTGATGGTTCATAGTTCTTTTGGATGTTTGTTCTTTAGCCTGGGACCAGCCGCTATGACACCTCAGTCTCCTGGATTGACATGCTTTACCCTAGTGGTGCCAGTTTCTATGTCCTGATGAGCGGTGCTGAAGTCCAGTGCCTGGAAGTTCCTGGTAGAAAAGTCCAGAGCAGTCATGTCATACTTGTATGTTTCTCATGAAGTTTGATCTGCGCCTGTGGTGCAGTCAGTCAGTCTGAGACCCCTCCCTCTCCCATGTGTTTCTATCACTGTTTTCTTTGCACGTGCTCACTTAAACATCTTGGCATGGACCAGCCAATTGCCATGTGTGGATTTAGTGGAAGGGATGCCTGGCACTGAATAGCAAACTGGAGGCCTGATTTGTATTACTTGCACACTGATGTAAATCTATTGCCTTCAACGGAATTACCCCTCCTTTTTTTTACACCATTGTTAGTGAAACTGAATCAGGCCAAAGGGGTACAGGGCATCCATAAAAAATCCTCATTCGGAGGGACTGAAAATTTTAGGTGTTAAATAATAATTAGCTTTTGTGACTATTGACCCAAATGAGCATTCAGAGATTGCACCAAATTTTGAAATGCTTGTTAAGTAGTGCCTTAAGGTAGCCATTATTTTAAAGAACAAAACAGGTAAAAGGTTCAAAAAGGAAAGAGAACACTCCTGCATATAAAACCAAAGTAGTTATAAAAATTAGTTGCAATGATTGGGAAAAAATATGCCTTGGAATATATTCGAGGGTAAATTTCCAAAGTTCTGTGTGAAGCTTTAACTGCCTAGCTCCCAGTTTGTCCTAATTTTGTAACTCTTCATCATATGGAATAGTACTAGCTCACCTAAATTAGCCCCATTCTTCATAGCTTCAGCCACTTTTTTACTTCAGTTGGGTGGAAGGGGTGCAGAACTGGCTACATTTAATGTGATTAATATTATGCAGCCCAAGCCCCATGTAACCTTTGAAAATGTAGAAGCAGATTTTTCCCTCTTTTATAATGAAGTTACTCCAGAGTTCCCCAGTTGAGGAGAAAAATATGGCACCGAATATTTAACTTCCAAAAAACAACAGAAATACCTCAAAAGCTGATGCTTCACAGCAACAAATGCAGTCTGTGTCATACAAGCATTCTGTACTGTTGAGGTAGTGACCACATGGTGCAGGGAGGTGCTATGGAACTATTCATCTATTATGGAAACCAAATTAAAGTACTGAACAAAATGCACACAGATGACCACAGCACAAATTGCCAATATCATAGCCATATCCAGCTTGAATGTGCAATGGGTAGCTCCACTGATAACTTCTCATTTCTTCTTTAAAGTACAGTACTGCATGTTCTGTATAGTTTTTCCTTTCAAGACAGTTTTTCTTTTCTTTTCCTTTTCATGTGACTCCAGCTCCTTTGATTGGTAGACCCCTATGGGACAGAGTAGAAATTACACCACATGCAAACAGATGAGATGGGTTATCTGACTCAAAATAAAGTACATAAGTTACTTAGGTTTAGTGGCAGTGCTTACTGGGAGGGAGAATTGTACTTTCATTCATGTTCATCCAAATATGGAGAAAGATTGTTTTATATGAGAGCTAATATGTCTGTCTTTGTAGGAATTCAAAGAAATCCTCCCCCTGCCCTTCCCTAAGCAATCAATACATTTACAGCCATGGAAGAGTAATAAATTCAGATAACCATGACGGAATAATTAGATAGATAGATAGATAGATAGATAGATAGATAGATATAAAATACACACACACACACACACACACACACACACATATATTTCAGATCTGAGTTCTGTGAGAATTTCTGACTGCCGCAAACCTGGCAAAAAATCAGAATTCCAGAGGTTTGGAATACAGCAAAACATTTTTCCTCCTCATCTCAAATGTTCTGGTGAAAATAAAAGGCATTTTTTCACAGACTGAAAGCTTTTATTTGCACACATGAATGTTCTCAAGAGGTGAAGATCAACCCTGCACAGAGAGCCAGATTAATAAATTCCCAGGCCAGAAGGGACCATTGTGATCATCTGGTTTGACTTCCTGCATTACACAGGCCATAGAACTTCCCCAAAATAATTCTTGTTTGAATTAGAGCATGTATTTTAAAAAAAATCTAATCTTGATTTTAAAATTGCCATGATGGAGAAACCACCATCGACCTTGGCAAGTTGTTCCAATGGTTAATTACCTCACTCTTAAAAATGTATACCTTATTTTCAGCCTGATTTTGTTATTCTTCAGCTTCCAGTCATTGGATTGTGTTATAACTTTCTTTGTTGGCCTGGGTCCATTAATAAATATTTGTTCCCCATATAGGTACTTATAGACGATGATCAAACGACCCTTTAACTTTCTCTTTAGTAAACGAAACCAGTGGTTCTCAACCAGAGGTACGCAGAGGTCTTCCAGTGGTGCATAAATACATCTAGATATTTTCCTAGTTTTACAACAGAGTACATGAAAAGCACTAGCGAAGTCTGTACAAACTAAAATTTCATACAATGACTTGTTTATACTTCTCTATATACTATACACTGAAATCTAAGTATGGTATTTATATTCTAATTGATTTATTTCATACTTATATGGTAAAAATTAGAAAGTAAGCAATGTTTCAGTGTTGGTGTGCTGTGACACATTTGTATTCTTTTGTTTGACTTTGTAAGCAAGTAGTTTTTAAGTGAGGTGAAACTTGAGGGTATACAAGACAAATCAGAGTCCAGAAAAGGGTACAGTAATCTGGAAAGGTTGAGAGCCACTGAACTAAACAGACTGAGCTCCTTGAATCTATGACTATAAGATATGCTTTCTGATCCTTAAATCAATCCCATGGCTCTTCTCTGAACATACTCTCCAATTTATTAACATTGGATATTTTTGAATTGTGGGCACCAGAACTGGGCACAATATTTCAGTAGCAGTGACACCTGTACCAAGTACAGAGGTAAAACACCTCCCTACTCCTACTCAAGATTCCTTTGCTTATACATTCAAAATTGCATTAAACCCTTTTGCCTATGGCATCTCACCGGGAGCTCATGTTCAGCTTATTATCTAGCTTGACCTCCTCATCTTTTTCAGTCACTGCTTCCTAGGGTAGAGTCCTCCATCCTCTTAAGTATGGCTACATTCTTTGTTCCTAGATGTACACATTTACATTTGGCTGAAATAAAACACACATTGTTCACTTATGCCCCATTCACCAGACAATGCAGATGACTCTATATTAGTGACATTTTGTCTTCATTAGTTAACACTCCCTCAATCTGTATGACATCTGCAAACTTTATCCCTAATGATTTTATGGCTGGTTTTTTTTCCAGGCCATTGATAAAAATGTTAAGTAGTGTAAGGCCAAGACCTGAATCTTGCAGGGCCCTACTAGAAACACACATGCTTGATGATGATGCCCAATTTACAATTGCATTTTGAGACCCATCAGTTAGCCAGGCTTTAATCCATTTAATGTCATTCTAGTTTTTAAATCAAAATGTTGTGTAATACCAAGTCAAGCACCTTAGGGAAGTCCAGGTATCTTATGTCAATCCTGTTAGTTTTGTCAAACAAACTTGTTATCTCATCAAAAAAGTATATCAGGCTAACTTGATGGGATCTATTTTCCATAAACCTAAGTTGACTGATATTAATTATATTATCTGCCTTTAATTTTTTATTAATAGAGTCCTATATCAGATGCTCCATTATTTTGCTCAGGATCAATGTTAGACTGACAGGGTCATCCTTTTATTCTTTTTAAATATTGGCGCAATCTTAGCTTTCTTCAGATCTTCTGAAACTTCACCAATGCTCCAAGAGTTACTAAAAATCAACATTAATGATCCAGCGAGCTCCTTGGCTAGCTCTTGGATACAAGTTATCTGGACCACCTGATTTAAACATTTCTAACTTTAGTAGCTGTTTAACATCCTCCTGAGTTACTATGAGAATAGAAAATGTTTCATCATCATTTGACATATATCTATCTATCTGCCTTCACTTCCTCACTAACCCAGGTTGTATTTGTAACTAGTCCAGCTTCCTTTTGCAATTGTGGCTTTTCAGACTTCTAGCAAATTATTCTTAAAAAATACCCAATTATCATTCCTGAGGGCTTTAGTGGAACTTAAGTGGTGCCTAAGCCTTGTTCTGGCCTTCCTCACAGGGGTGAATTTCATCCAAAAGCAAAAAAATAGGATTACATAGCTCTGTTCCGGGAACAGGAGTGTAGCTAATTAATGAAATGTGCTCACGTTTTGTTTAGTTTTGGGGGTTTTGTTTCTTTCGTTGGTTGGTAGATTGGCTAGTTTGAAGTTGTTTTTCTTTAAATTGAACCAATTACCATTAGCATATTTTCATTCTTTGCTCTCTATCTTTATCTCAAAGTATATTTTCCTATCCATTAAAATTTATAGTGTCTTGCCAATGACTTTGCTGGTTTGAGTTTTCACTAGAATTTAACAATGCATACATTGTTCTGTAGCATAGTATGCACTGCCTGATTAAAAAAAAATAATTCTCAGCATTTATGCAATGCAATTCCACCAACTGGCAGAGATGAACAGTTATCTCCACTTTATGGAACTAAGTAGTCCTTTATTTGTTGTTATAGTAATCCTTGAACATTGTTGTTTCATTAAAATGGTCAAGTTCATTGAATTTTTGATAATAGGGCTTAAATGCAACTCCTTTTCTCACAACCAGCACCGCCACCAAATATGATTGTTAGAGTCATAGAATTTATGGCCAAAAGGGACTATTAGATCATCAAGTCTGACCTTCTGTATAACATAGGTCAGAGAATTTCACTCAGTTACCTCAGTACTTGAGCCTAATGACTAGTCTTGCAGAAATGCATCCAGTCTTGATTAGAAGACATCAAGAGTTGGAGAATCCACCACTCCCCTTTGTAATTTGTTCCAATTGTTGATCTTCCTCACTGTTAAAGTTATGAGAATAAGTAAGATATGTGATTGATGCTAACTCAGAAAACCCATTGCATGTGTCATGTGTTTTCATATTGTGAGAAGATGCCATCTAGCATATAACTTTATCAGTGCTTCAAGGTATCCTCTACTCTTTAAAACAAGCAGGAGCTCCATTGACTTTTCTGAATGACTTTATCATTTGTAGTGGTCTGAGTTCTCTCTCTCTCTCTCTCTCTGTGTGCGTATTTGGATTTGTGTTGAACAATATATATATATAAAATTAATGTTTACAAACTCAAGATAAAAGTCATATCTCTAGCATAAAAAAGGGTTTCTTAACAATGCTTTCATAACTACTTTTTGAGAACAGTTGGTTTAAATTTCCAAATAACCCTTGTTTCAAAGGAACAGCATCAAAACACATGCAAAAAATAAAAGTCTAAATAAGGCACAATAAATTATTTCATTGCTTAAGTATTAGATTTCAAAGGGAGAAAAGAGGACACACACGGATATTAGAGTGAACTATATTGGATCTTTGGGAATTGCTGTCAAATATTGATGAAAACAGAGACTGTAGGAGATCAGATAAAAGAAAGAAATGATTACATTTGGATTAACAATGTGAAATGCACAGCCAACAGAGATTTCATAGTAAGCTAATAGCAATCCACCAAAGAACAAAGCTGGAGAAAGTCCGGCACATTTAACCACATTTGCAATCCGTCAACGTATGTAAAAATTGTATGCTTCATTTTGAAATTCGTAAAGTACAGTGTATAGTGGATTTGATTGTGTCAGACAGTTATCGTTTGTTCACAGGCATTGGAATCCTCAAAAGAGAGGACACCCATTCATTTTAGTAACATTGCCACAATTCATGCTCATAAAAGTACTAAACTATCTTTTAGTCTGTTAGACCTTAAATCACAGTTATGAAATGCAATAGCTTATTGCTTTAACATATTTCCCATTCTTGGGAAATGTGCGGTAGTCTTAGATTTTCTTTCCCTGAGTATCATAGTACCTGGATCTGGGATACAGAATGTCCTGTTTAGAAATAATCATAGTGTAAAGTAAAGGCTGTGATAGGAGTACACTGTTAGCACATCAGAGAACTATCCACAGTGACTCCAAGATCTCTTTCTTGAGTGGTAACAGCTAATTTAGACCCCATCATTTTGTATATATAGTTGGGATTATGTTTTCCAATGTGCATTATTTTGCTTTTATCAGCATTGACTATCATCTGACATTTTGTTGGCCAGTCACCAGTTTTGTGAGATCCTTTTGTAACTCTTCACAGTCTGCTTTGGACTTAACTATCTTGAGTAGTTTTGTATCATCTGCAAACATCACTCTTTATTCCTTTTTCCAGATCATTGAGGAATAAGTTTATCAGTGCTGGTCCCAGGACAGATTCTTGGGGGACACTGCTATTTACCTCTCTCCATTCTGAAAACTGACCATTTATTCCTACCCTTTGTTTCCTGTTGTTTAAGCAGTTACTGGTCCAGGAAAGGACCTTCCTTCTTATCCCATGACTGCTTATTTTGCTTAATAGGGACCTGTCAAAGGCTTTCTAAAAGTTCAAGTACACTTTATCCAATGGATCACCCCTGTCCACATGTTTACTGAACCCATCAAAAAATTCTAATAGACTGGTGAAGCATGATTTCCCTTTACAAAAGCCATGTTGACTCTTTCCCAACAAATCATGTTCATCTATGTGTCTGATAATTCTGTTCTTTACTATAGTTTCAACCATTGCTCTCATGGACTGAGAAAACACAGTTCAAATTACGCAAATCCTCAAGGGAAAATGAGACAAGATAATGGCATAATATCTAAAGGGAAATAATCTGACTAACCATGACTGCTGCATTCACATCTGAAAAGCCCTGATAAACATCATTCAGGATAAGACTCAGCTGTGATGATGTTCACTAGCATAAACTACAGAAATACACATTTCCTATAAATCAACTAATATATCCCTAATTGGACTCCAACATTTCTCAGCCATGTACAGACCCTTGCAAGGGTTTGATCATTGGCTACTATGCATGTTGCATAACACCTTGGTACCACACACATACGCCACCTTTTTTACCAAAGCAGTGTTATAATGTTAAATGAAATTCCAAAAGAAAACATTATTTCATTTCACCTGTTAGAGAGCCATGCAAACAGACATCTAACCAAGCACCGTAGCTCATTTTGTATAGAAATGCCCCATAGGCTGGCATACAAGGTTAAATTTTATACCCTTGACTCTTCTCAAGAAAAGAAACACAAAAAATGAACTAATTAACTTTTCTATACCTTTTATTACACTGTAGTTTATGTTATTTTTTTAACAAAGAAGATTTTATTACATAGGCATTTATTAAGTGGCATACTGGAACTGGCAGTCTTTCATGAAGAACATAATAACAGATTAGATAGACAGATAGATAGATAGATAGATAGATAGATAGATAGATATGGTCCTGACAAAAATTATTTGGGCCAAATCTGTGTTTACTGACACCCAATGAAATCAAAGGAGTTGCATAAATCAGAGCAGAACTGAGCCCATTGTTTCTAAACCCAGAAAAGATTACAGACAGTTTAATAGAGATCTCTATTATGTAAATCTGTCAGAAAGCAGTTGCACTATAATGTAAGGTTTCAAAAGTTGTCACTTGTAATGTGGCAAGTCTTTTCAGCGTACAGCCAATCTTTTTCCATTTTCTGTTCAACTTTTCTAGGTCCTGGATAAAAAAGGCTTAAAATATTAGTTGTTTATGTGACCGATCACCTACATAATACAATATTGTTTCTTCCGTCTGATTGGATGATTGAATTTTTGATTAACAGACAGACAGAAGCCAATATGACGGCACAAATACCTTTGGCACTAACCTTCGTGCAACACGTCTTTGCAAATTTTTTCACAAGACTTTTACTTTCTGTAAATATCCTTACAAACAAAACTATTGGTGAACAAATATTTGGAGAAAATTAATAGAAGAGAGTCATGAATACAACTCACGGGAGGAGAACCCCTGGGGACTACAGATACAGTGCTACTTGAATAGGTTGTGTTTTTTTAACTACTGTTACATTGTGGATATTCTTGGGATTTAGGTCAGGTAGTCTGTATGTTAACCACTGCTGTGTCCCATGGAGCAACAAGCACCTTGATTTTATGAAAAAAAACAAACCCTTTCCTTCTTTGCTCTCCATTATCCCCCCACTTCTGTGTTGGGAGTGGGCATCATGCCTCTGCTGCAAATTGTGCTAAAGAGATGGTGAGCTGATATAAATAAAATATAAATGCATCCCTTACATGTAACAATCTGGAGGGCAAAGCATGGATTGCAAAACGACAAAGATTTGAGGAGGTTCCACCAAAGTCAGTCTCTTTGCAGATGTCCAGGGATGTAAAGCTGCAGTTGGAGCAGCTCTGTATATAGCTGATTTAATAAAGCTTGACTGGTTCACTAAGAATGGAGTCCTCTCAAGTTATTAACCCACACACGGTAAGTGAAACATGTCATTTAAATACAATTAAAGTTGTGACGCAAACTGGCAAAAGTCAGGAAATTCTAAGTGAAGGCTTACACTCCATCCCTTGCTTTGAATTTCTGGGCTTGTCTTGGTTTATATCATGGTCTTAATGTTATTTAAGTATGGTTTTTAATTTAATTTCCTGTTTTGTTTATTTAAGACAGAAAAAATCTGTCATGAAAGTTTATAAAATACATAGTTTTCACCCCAGAGACTGGTACAACGTCTTCAGAAGTGAATTATTTGCCAGGCCTTATTTTTGTTTGTTTTAAACAAAAGTTGTGGGAATGTTTCAATAATTTTGAAAAAATGAACATAATGGGTGAAAATCTATTCTCTGATGAGACTGCATGCCTAAAATTGAAAGCAGAATGTGGCACTCTCTCCTCTGTTGTGAGTATCTGTAAACATAAAAACGTGTTATATATTGCCACAGATGGAACCAAGACCTATAATTTTCCTACAGGGACAAGGTGTAGATTAGGAAATCTGTGATCGCATTTCCTTAACTTGGAGCCCAAGAGCCTGAGACTTTATATTCTAGGTTACAGCCCAAAATAAATGTGTACATTTGAGTTATAAATCCTTGGAAGCATAGGTTTACAATGGAAACAGTACAATGACTCTAGTGATAGTGGCATACCTACCTCTCTGGGCTAGAGGGGGCTAAGAGCATGTGAGTTCCTGTTGGCTGATCTAGGAGCAGTGTTGCTGGCCCTTCTTAAGCCAAAAATAAGGTCGCAACAGGAGGTCGTGGAAGGAAAGAAACTAGAGTGAGAAGACGACTGCAAACTCAAAAGGCACTAGAAATGGACAACATCGGGGTAATCTAGGGTCTGAAACTTTGTTGGTCATATTTTAGTTTTGCATAATCAATATTAGGGGAGAGTTAGATCAAACTGACACTTTATTCAAGTCTTCAAAGTTCAAGTGGGTGGAGGAAGAATATATTTCTGGTTTTGGTCCATCTCTAAAGCTTTGTTTACATTAAAAAAAAATCACACCATTGCTATCACCACTTCATGGCCTAAGAGTTATACAGAGGTGTGCTGGAGGGGATTTAAATTGCCCTTTCTTTAGCAACACATCTGGGTTACTAATTAAGGATAAATGCAGGGTAGTAAACTCCTGTATTACCAGAGCTGTCACTTCCCCATATGGCCAGCAAGCTACTTATACCTTTCAAATACTGTCAGAGGGGTAGCCATGTTAGTCTGTATCCACAAAAAAAATGAGGAGTCCGGTGGTACCTTGAAGACTAACAGATTTATTTGGGCATAAGCTTTCATGGGTAAAAAACACTTCTTCAGATGCAATCTGGTTCTGTTCCTTGCATCTGAAGAAGTGTTTTTTTAACCCATGACAGTTATGATCAAATAAATCTGTTGGTCTTTAAGGTGCCACTGGACTCCTCATTGTTTTTCAAATACTATGTGTAAGCTTCCAAAGTTTTCCCAGAGGAAACAGCAAAAGAATTTAGATATATAGGTATTATAACTGGGAAGGTGTGATCACACTGAAATTAATGACTTGTCACAGATCTGGGAACAGAATGCTGGCCAGAGAAAATTAAAGGAGTCAGTAGTTGTTCTAGGTGGTGGTACATTGAGTTGTCACCCAATATCAGGCTAAATACATTTATTTGAGAGAGCCCTTGAGGTGTGTCCACAATGCTATGTGTGGCTCAGGAGAATGGGCTAACCTCATTAATCCAAAATGAAGTATCCTGAGCACCTTTCCAAAAGATAGAGAGTATGTGCCCCTGGAGAGTGAGCTCTCCTTCCACCCCTGGAGACAGTAGGCCTGGTTCTGTCCCATTCCAGCAAAAGGCCTTCAGCCACCACCGCCTAGGCAGTACACTGTCTTCTTCCTCCCCAGTGCAACTGTGACTCTAGGAGCCTTAATTTTCTTAATGATGAATTAAATATCTTCACTTTTGATCTAAAAACTTGAAGAGTTCAGGGTCTAGAAGATTGACTTCTTACTGATGCCCACCACAATGTCCATGGATACACCAGTCTATGGCATTGAAGTATCCTTCATAGAAGTACTGCGTTGTACTTTAGGTTGAGATGTGCCAATTGCCTGCCTGGCCTGCTAGATTATAACCCAGGAATAGTGAATGAGACTTACAGACTCAATTACAAAACAAATGAAGGGGAACAGCACTCTATGATGTCCCTTGCAGGATATCCTAAAGCATCCCATTTATCCCATTCAAAAGAGGAGACTGGGACTTAGAATCACACTTTGATTTCTCACATGGCACCACTGAAGACTAAACGTGAGACTACACAGAGGAACCCACAACCCTTTTTATTCCTAGAAGAATCCTTATGATTAGTGCATCAGCCCTCAATTTTTTGCATGTTAGTACAATGTACTAATCACCAAGATTGTTCTGGGAATGGCATTAGAGTATGAGCCAATTACATTTCAAGTGCTGAAAGATCATTCCCACAAAATGCCGCTGTGCTGTGAATGAATAGTAAAGTTTTCCAGCATGGACTCTCAGATGCCTCTAAGGTCATACTGAGATGCTGGCAGACAAAATGACACCTCATGCCAAGGTCCCCATGTCCCGACTGAAAACAGACAAATCAATAGCCGGAACCAGTCTGGCTCACCTATGTGTTGTATTGTTAAAATAGGCATTAGAATTTTAAAAATGTGTTTAGACTTTATTGAATGCTTGTGAGTTGCTGCATTCATTAAACTCTGTATCCCATATTGTAAGGTAATATTTCAGCATTTGTCTTGTAAGGCTCTGTGACATTGTAAATCACCAGACAGGAGAGAGACATTAACTAGTGTAAAGTGGTGGTCTCCAACAGAAGGTGATACGTCCTGGATAACAAGGAAGAGCCATTGACACCAGATGAAATATTAAGGCGGACAAAACACTTTATTGCTCCCCTTCCCCCCACATGAAGATGAGTCATGCAAGTGGATTCCTTCTATCAGTTGAGTTCACAATTCAGAGCACATGGGAGAAAGGGAATAAAAAACACTAACAAGAAGGAATTGGGTCTCTATACTGCTTGTACTCTAGGGGGCAAGGTTTCTAGGTATAAGCAAGGGATCCCCAGCTGCTTAGCCTGGGTTAGCCCTAAAGGACATATAGAGCTTGTTTATTATAGAAACTTCCATTACTTTGAAAACTTGAAATTGTAACTCAGTTATGTGTGTATGTTTACTTGCTTTAACATTGTAAATAACTTCCTTGTTTCCTTCTTGTATTAATAAATCTGTATATAGTTTATTACAGGATAGGCTACGAGCACTGTCTTCAGTATGAAATCTAAGGTGCAATTGACCTGGGGTAAGTGACTGGTCCTTTGGGACTGGGAGTACCCTGGATATTGCTTCTTTTGGTGTAAGGGACCATCTATCACAAACATAAGCTCACCTGGGTGGCGAGGCTGATCAGAGTACGCAAGGTGACTGTCTGTTTCTCCATGTTAGGTCTATTATAGTGCCTGAAGAGTTTACACTTGACAACTGATTGGTGACAACCATTTTGGGGTTTGTGCACTGCTTCCTAACAGTCTGCCCTGTAGCTGGTACTCATGCTCTTGAGGCATTCCAGGACAGCTTGACCCATACATCCCAAACTCTAGACTAGATCTTGTTATATAAATACAGCTATAGTGAAAAGAAACCGCCTAATGGTTTTTGTTTGAAATAAGGTGACTAAAGCTTTTGAAAATAGTCAGGCAGAATTACAGACTCTTTGCACGAATATGTGGAACTGCCTGGCACAGAGATAGCAAATGTGCTGTACCCTCTGCCCTCAGTTCTTTGGGGACCTTGGGCACAGTCTTTCCCAAAACACCTGGTGTGATTGCACATCATCCCCAATCTGGCTACCTTAATGTCTGGCCAGAAACATTTGAAACTTTCCACATGTATAGAAGGGATAATCATGTGAAAACATGCATAGTTGTCCAGGCCAACTGTTAAGAACTGTTTACTCTTAGAAGAGTAGTGTGTCAGAATCTAAAATTCATGTTAAACTAAATGGCTTATAGATTAACTTTTTCACCAACATCTGAATTTTGAGTCCAGAGTAGTTGTCTGTTTCAGAGGTAATAAATCCTCACAGCAAAGCAGAAGATATCATAAGAGCAAAATAGTTTATGTAATGATTATGCTACCAAAAATAGTCTTTCTTCTGGAAGAAAGATACAAAAGCACATATTTCTGCCTAAACATACTCTTTATTGTTTGCAGTAAAGTAGAAAGCTAAATCTGCACTCAGTAACATTTTAAGAGATTTGCAAATAACATTAAATAGTCACTAGTGTCAAAAGATTGTTCCACAAAAATGCGTGCACTAAAACCTTCAGCACAAATTAAATCATTCTTACATTTTGGCAATGTTAGAGAACTGGCTCAGTCATAAAATTGGTGATTCATTAGTGTTAATTAGTGCTTTTTCCCAGCTAGTAACAAATTAGAGAGACAGACTTTTTTTTTCTGTATTAATCATTCCACAATTCCAATAAAAGTATAATTTATGTTTCAGCCACTTCAGATTTTAATTGCATGTATTTCAAAACAAGCTTTAAATGGTTTGAAGATACATATGTTGAAAAACAAAAACAACTTACAAAACTGAGGCAAATTCAAAGTTAGTTAATAGGAGACCCTAAAGAATGGTGCTTTTCAGCTTTTCAGCAGCCAGTATTTGGGCTGAGCAAACAGGTTTGGATGAAATAAGAAACAACTGTGAACTTAACTCACAACTTGAATTGAAATGTTGTGTGTGGTTGTAAAAAGTTTGATTAGCTTTGTTATTAGTTTCTTATCTTCATCACCCATCTGTGCACTGATTAGATCTGGGCAGGAGTAGGAGTGCTGGAATGTGGTTAGTATTTTGGGCCCTACAAGAAGTAGGAAATAGCAGAAATCTTGCGAGATAGCCTGATTTGGGTGATATTTTCAGCTTAGTTGTGGAAACACCCCAAAAGGTATTGTCACAGGGTGATCAGACCCATCAGTAGGGAGCAGGCTTCAGTGCCCCTGGACTGATTACCAGATGCCCAATAGGGCTTAAAGGAAGGCCTCTGTGCATTGTGAGGGAGGAGATGGACACCAGTTAGCAGTAGATTCCTGTAGGGCTCTGAGTCAGTACAGAAGGCTAAACTCCAGGCAAGACTTGCTGTTAGAGCAGGAAGACAGATCCTCAGGGAAAAGAGAATTGCCCAGGTTTGGATTGGGATGAAAGAAATCAATTTTTAAGAGAGAACAGACCTTCAGTAGGGAGCTGGGCCCAGCTGAAACTGGGATGAAGACTGTGTAAGTTTGAATTCTATTTTGAAAGACTTTGTACAGGGCTTAATTGGATAGCAGAAAGGGGAATGTTTTGAATCTCTGGAGTGAGTGAACTTTTTAAGCAGGCCCTGAGTGGAGGGGAAACTGAGGTAGGCCTCCGCAGAGGCACACTTGGCCAGCAGGTGGTGGCCCAGGGCAGGTGCCTCCTTTGATACTGTGAATGGTCTGGATAAAGCTTCCCAAAGTCTCTGCATTTGGAGGAGGGCATTCAAGTATTGAGCTGCATCCATTACTAGCTGAAGCAAGAATGGAGATGTCTAGCTGACCCACACCTCTTGCCTGAATAACACTACTACCGAGGAGAAGATGTATCAAGGAAAGGATTAGGGTACCTGTTATAAGGCATAAGTCCCAATTCTGAACCTTAGCGTCCAAAATGGGTGCCTGCATGAAACCTCCAAGCTTAATTACCAGCTTAGATCGGATCGTGCTGCCACCAGCCAGGAATTCCACTGCCTGGCTCACTCTGGTCTCCCGAAAACCTTCCCTGGGGGACCCCAAGACTCAGATGCCCTGAGTCTCACAACAAAGGGAAATAACCCCCTCCCCTTGTCTCCTCGTTACTTCCTCCCTGGATGACCCTGGAAGATCACCCTGTTTCAATTCCTCCCACCAGTTCCCTGGTGAGCTGCAGACTCAATCCCCTTGAGCCCCAACTAGGAAAAAATCCAACAGGTCTTAAAAAGAAAGCTTTATATAAAAAGAAAGAAAAAGACATAAAAATGGTCTCTGTATCAAGGTGACAATATACAGGGTTATTGGCTTAAAAGAAAAAAATGAATAAACAGCCTTCTCCAAAAAGAAATACAATTTAAAACATTCCAGCAAACTACACACATGTAAAAAAAAAAAAACAATATAAGCCTATTGTCTTTCTACCTTTGTACTTACAACTTGGAAACAGAAGATTAGAAAGCCTGGAGATAGAGTGATCCCCTCAGAGACTAGAGAGCAACAGAGACGAGACAAAGAACACACACCCAAAACTTCCCTCCCTTGAGATTTGAAAAATCTTGTTTCCTGATTGGTCCTCTGGTCAGGTGTTTGGTTCCCTTTGTTAACCCTTTACAGGTAAAAGAAACATTAACCCTTAGCTATCTGTTTATGACAGTACCTCTTTCCTCTTAGTCAATCATTCACTAAAAGAAAAGTCTTTCTGTGGCCACTGGTGGCAGTAGTAACATTCCAACACATTCCACTGTGTTGCATTAGCTAACACTGCTGATTCAGCCAGGCTGGGGATGGTGGTGTGTGTTGATCCCAGTGGCACCAGAAGGCTCTTTAGTCTTAAAGGCAGTGACATGGAAGTTCAAATTTGAACAACAGCTGGTACTGCACTGCCTGATCCTGTGGCAGCTCATCCCATGGCCTAATTGTACCATCAGAGCTGCACAATGGATCTCATCCTTGTTTTGGAAGCCAGTACTTTGCCCTCTATGCAGAAAGCCATGTGCGCCAGCAATGGCATGAGAAGTGTAAATGCTGAACAAAATGTTACCATTTCCTCTTACTTCTGCTGCCCATGTCAGTAGTTAGGCTGGAGGCATTCACTGCAGTTAAGGTTTTTATATTAATTTCATTTTTCTATTGCTGTTTTCTTTTGTTTTTGAAAGATTTTTTAGTGCTCATGAAACATGCCCCTTATTTATCCACACACCAAGCACAGCATAAGCAACGGCAGTGCCCTCCCCTGCTACTGAGCTTCAGTGCTAGCATGAAGTGATCATCTCTGTAGTTGAGAAGGTATTTCAGGCTCTAGACATTGGCCACTCCTGGCCAACTAGTGACAATTCAAGTGCTGTGGATCTCTTTCTGTGAAGGCTGCCCTGACATCACCATTGCTTTTCTCATATGACACCAGGCTGCCTTCTGACAGATGGGAACAACCATCTCACACTAATGACTGGAAATGAAATACAGTGGGGAAATAGAGGGGAAAGGCTCCATATCTGACACAAAGCAATTTCCTATTATAAAAAAAAGAAGGGAGGGTGGTTGTCAGGTTTTTGTGTGTGGTCATGTTAGTATTGTAGGTGTGTGCTCAACTGTTAATGTATATAAGATTAAATGGATTCCATCTGAACAAAAGAGTATACCTCAGTGGCCTTTTAGGAAAGCCAAGGGATACTAACCATTCTTTAAATTGATATATGAGATCATGTAGAAAACAATTTGTGCTCCCTAAGTGTTAAATATGTTAATGATGAAAATACCAGCTCCACTATGTTAAATGCAGATGTGCGCTAGTAATGAAATACTACCTCTTTCAAAATCCAAATTAATTATAATTGCAAGTATAATACACTTGAATTATATACAGCTAAAAATCAACTGTGTTGTTTGATTACAGTAAGCAAATAAAACACCTGTTCCTTGCATTATTACAGAAAAAACCTTTAGCAGGTATTCCTTTAAGAGGACTAATGTTTTAATAATTCTCTTGGCATTAGCAGACAAAAAGCTTTTTAGCTAGTCAACAAATTTCAGAAGAAGGCAACTCCTAGTATTTTTCATGTGTGAGTCACTGAAAGTTTACTGTTTTACCAAATGATCACATACTGTGCCTTCCTTTTAGAGAAGTAATTTGTGTTAGCACTATATATACAGCAGCAATCTCCCTGAGTCGGTTATTGATCCGATCTCCCAGCATTGCATTAAAGGGAACGGTACTGCTAGAAGTGTCCTATTCAGGAAGCAATAGAAAACCTAGTTCCTGACCACTTGTGATATTAAATAGTCAACAGTGGGGGTGTTAACCTTAACCCCAAAGGAAAGGACAAATGCAAATTTCAATAATTACACTTTTGTCTAAGTAAAATTCCTTCCTTTAATTTTAAGGGTTAAGTAGTAGGCTTGATTCTCCATTCATACTACTGCATATTAGGTGTGACGCTATATAAATCAATGGGTTTATAACAGAGAAAACTTGTTGGAGTGGAGAATCTGGTCTAGAATTCTTCATTTCCTTTCACAAACTATTGTGTAGCATTGCTATGCAGTGTTAAACAGCTGCTGCATTTCACCACAGTTTGAGTAAAATAGTACATAGAACATCAGTATATTGGATTATAACTGGATTATGATGAGAAACCTAATTTTGAAGTCAAATACATAACCTCACACACGGTTTAATGGAATCACTCCAGATTTAAAGCATTGTAAACTAGCATCAGAACTTGGCACCATAACTTTAACATTTGAAAAGTTTTAATGCTTGCATGGAGTTATTAAAAAATATAAAAGTATGGTATATTGGTATCTTTTTTTTTAAAAAAAAAGAATGGGTTAAATACAGCAATGACAAAATGTAATGCAGGCTACATTCTGGGTGTGAAAGGGGGTCTATGGCAAAATGTTATTTGCACCAGTGTGGCACTACGTGAATAAGAAATGTACACAAGCGGGGTGACGGGCAATTCAGAGGGAGCACACCTGCTGTACCATCCCTTGGGAAGATACCTGTTTTTTCACTTGGCCAGCTCAACCAGAAGGTGTGCAGGAGATGGGATGGTCCTGTTCTATCCCACTCTGGATGGCTTGTAAGTGAGGGAGCACTAGGAAGGGAGGCCTTTGATGCTTTCCTCTCCACCTATGTGCACCCACAACTTGATTGCTGGGAATGATTTGGTACTCCATCTGGACTCTGAGGGTCAAGCTGGGTGCTTTCACACTTGTGCATCATCACCAGCAGGGATGGCTCTACGTATTTTGCTGCCCCAAGCATGACAAGCAGGCGGCTTTTGGCAGCACGCCTGCAGGAAGTCCGCTGATAATGCGGATTTGGCAGCGTGCCAGTCCCGCGCCTTCGGCGTACCCGCCACCAAATTGCCGCCAAAACTGCGGGACTGGCAGACCTCCTACAGGCGCGCCGCCAAAGGCAGCCTGACTGCCGCCCTCACAGCGACCAGCAGGCCACCCCCACTCCCCCAGCTTG
This sequence comes from Chelonoidis abingdonii, assembly GCF_003597395.2. Classification (NCBI taxonomy): domain Eukaryota; kingdom Metazoa; phylum Chordata; order Testudines; family Testudinidae; genus Chelonoidis; species Chelonoidis abingdonii. The sequence goes on from NC_133771.1 coordinate 172,400,657, forward strand.
CCACCCCAGGCACGCGCTTGGTGCTCTGGTGCCTGGAGCTGCCCCTGATCATCAGTGAGAGAGGTTCTGCTGGCCAGTGACACCTGTGCATTGCCCATGGCTTTGCACAGGTCTGATTGATTACAACTCAGTAATCAGTTCTGTTGATGCAGCAGATGAAATAGAATCTAGTTCACTCTCCCAGAGCTGTACTAGCTCGGCGGGGCTAACAGGAGTAAAATGCAGTGAAGACTTATTTTAGTCACAAAAGGAAGGAAATATGATTCCCAATACATATAAAGAACGCTTAATAGTGAACAAGGGCCATTTATATGTTACTTTTCAGAATAGAACAGAACTTTAGCAGTGAATTACCTGCCTTTCACATGCTTTATTTTAAAATAACAAATGTTCTAAATGAATCAATGTGTATTTACATCTTTAACTTTGTCTGAAAGTGGCTCTTTGTCTGGTATTTTGCCATAAGTCATCAGTAGCAGCACTCTCACTGTATGGCTTCTTGAAACTGATAGCGCAGACAAAACTTTATCCCAAGCTGAAACTTGGCCTAAAAATCCATAGCCAGCAAGGATATTTATTTGCAAAATTACACATAAAGGGAAGAAATTGAGTTATTTACTAGATTATATTCATGCTCATAAATCTAAAACTTTCATTTTTTAAAAATTGGCAACCATTTAGACCATGTAATATTGCTGAATCAACTCTGGTATTTTCAACAACAACAAAAATAAAACCAGATGAGTGATTCAGATTTTCTGACTGGGTTCTCCAGACAGAGGTATTTTTTTCTGTGTTTCTTCTAAATAAATATTGATTTTCTTGATTGCATATGTAAATAAGGAATTACAATATAGATAAGAACAGGTATGAGGGAGCTGGTCTTTTTTGCCAGGCCTGTTAGGTGAAATAAGCTCCATCCCCCCGCCCCCATAGAGGTCTAGTGTAAGGTCTGTGAATCACTCAAATCTTCAAAATATGGCCTAAGTAGTGCATAGGCCTCATGCTGGCCTTCTGCACAGGGATGAATTCCACCAAAAATGCAAACACTATCTCATTATGAGCTAAGCTATCACCTCCCAAGTAGAATCTCACAGGAAAGGACATAACACAATTAAACCTCTGCAAGTTTCTGGTGGTGTCTTAAGGGAGGCTTTTGCAGCCAGATCTGAAAGTTGGTCTTCACACCACAGAGAGCCGGAGATCATGGCGAAATCTAGTCCCAGTTCTGTGTGTCTCTAGTTCTTCTGCACTTTCCCATGGCCAACCCCTCCACTTGCAGAGTGGCTCACCCAGAAGCTGTGCTACTGCTGGTCTCTGTGACTGATCTCCATCTTCTACCCTCTGTCAGGATAGAAGATGGGAAATAGAAATTAATTCTGCTACTTGATGGGTAGCATTAACTTCTCCAGCTTTGCCCTGACGGGTCCAACAGATTGACATATGCTCATGAAGCTCAGTGTCTCCTTCCTAGCTTTTCCTCCTTGCTTGGTCCTATCACGAGATATCACACACAGCCCCAGTCGCACAATGGGAATTCTGTGAACGTTTGGAGGAGCAAGTGGAGAGTGTCCCAAGGGTTAGACTGTCACAGCCCTTACTTAGATAGACTAGAGAGTAAGGCTCCCCATTTACTCTACTACTCAGCTCTACTCCTAATGGCCCTGGGGAGGATAGCAAGGTCTGTTTGCCCAATGCTCCTCACTTCAAGCAAGTGGGCAGAAAAGAGGCCAGGAGTGGGAAGAATGCTGGCCCCTCCAGATTCTATAACAAGAGTTCCACTCAGCTATAGTACCATAGGTAACAGTATCCTGCAATCAAAGCCAGAGATTCTGCATTCTAGGGAGACTTTCCCCTCCGAGTTATTCTAGGTACTGTGCCCCTCTCTCTTGCTCATTCATACATTTTAGATAATAAAAACACAGGGAAGTAAGTACCAAGAGAGAGAAAACAGGATGAAGAAATAAAATATCCAAGTCTTTTAATTTGGTTTCTCTTAGCTCATTTAGGAACAAACAGTAACATCTATATGGCTCTGGTTATCTTATCAGAACACAACACCATAGGGCAAGTATACATTACTGCGCTACGTCGGCACAGCTGCACCAATGCAGCTGTAGCGTATCTGGTGAAGATGCGCTATGCTGATGGGAGAGCACTCTACCAATGGTATAATTACCCCACCAGACGAGAAGCAGAAGCTATGTTGGCAGGAGAGTGTCTTCTGCTGACATAGTGCCAGTGTGGACAGCATGAAACTTGTGTCAGTCAAGGGGAGGTTCACACTCCTGAACAACATAAGTTAGATTGACATAACCAGTCGTGTAGACCTGCCCTGAATCACATTAAATTTAGAAAACGTTACTGAGATTATATTGATTATAAGACTAACATTTAGTTCTGGGATGGCATATTTGCAAACAGATACTTATGCCTATATGAAACTTGTACCCCGGAACATGACATGCTGTATATCTCTCTATAAACTGTGCTACTTGTACCATAAACTCTTTATCTTTTTTTACTTTGCACACAGAGACTTTTTTATTAATAAAAGTTCACCCATGATGAATGTTCCCTTCCCTTTCACGGTGTTGATTTTTAAACATAATGTTGGCTGCAATTCTTCCATCATTACTAGCATATTTCCTTAATGTCCCATGTTAATATAGTGTACATGACTAAGACAGAAGCAGAATTCTCATTTAACTTCAACACATCATATACAGCCAGGGGTTCAAAACTTTGGCAGGCCCTGCTAAAGGTCTCACAGGCTGTAGCACACTGAAAGTGTTGTTTGCTTTTCAATAAATGTGTTTGGAAGCTGTTAATTGAAAACCTTTGTTACATGGCAGGACTGGCTGGAATTTAAATACACCTTCCTGCTGCTTTGTCTGAGAGAGGGGGAAATAGGATCCAGACTCTGATTTGTGCTAAGCTGTCGTCAGTCAGGAGTACTCTCTCCTGATTAACACTGGAGAAGCTGAGATCAGAATCTGATCAGATGTTTCCATAATAATATCCAGTCAATAGAGATTGGAAGATAGGTTTGGGAAAAGATCGGAATACTACCATGATCCCCACATGCTCCAACCATCAAGTGCTTTCTTAATCAAAACAAATAATCTTTTTGAGGAATTCTGAAATGTTTTGTTTTTAATTTCTTTTTTTCTGCTCAGCACCAGAACTGGAAGTGCTGGATTATCATGAGAATGTCTGTTCTTGTGGTATTTCTGATATGAGCAGAATGAATGTGCCAGAAATCTCACATACAGAGATCTCACTTCTGTGGACTCAGAGGTAAAATTACTTAGAGGTCAAATTCCAACCTAGGGTACCTCCATCGGGCTTGATGCTGCTCTCTCATTAATCTAATTTCCCTGTCTGCAATGGATTTACTCCTGTCTGCCGATGGTGCAAATCAAAGGTGAATCAGGTCCATTAATGTCAGTGGAGCCATACCAGGGATGAAGTTGGCCCATGAGGTTCAGATAATCTGAATCTGCATCAGATAAACATCTGAACTCCTGGGTGGTTTTCCAAATCAAAACCGTGCTACAGCCCTCTGGTACTCTTCCATTTACAAATTCATAGCTAAAAAATGTACATATATTTTTGGATAACACAAGATATTTAGGAATGAGAAATATTTGAAGTGCTGCATAAGCAAAACTTCAAGGAGAACTATATTGCAAGAGTTTATACAACTTGTTGCTCCGGTTGACTCATGTTGATTTATTCACTTCTCAGACTACATGGTAAGGACTTGATCCTACACACTATAAAATATGACCATGCATTGACATGTATTTTATGCAGGGCTACCATGCACGTGTACTCAAGTGCAATGCTTTATTCCACAGTTATGTGGTACTGTGCACCCGTGTATATATCAGTCTGTTCTCCCTTCTGATAAGTATGACCTTCACTTTAGACTCAAATTTATCTCCATGCAACATAAATCAGATGTTTGTCTCACTTTTATTACTATAAATTACTTACACGAAGGGCTTGATCTCACCATGAATGTGTGAACGGAACGCCCACTCCGGTCAGTTCCATTCTCTCATGTGGTGTTTTGTAGAGATTACTCTTGTCCCATCCTTTTTTAACATATGTCAGACCTGTTGTGGGACTCTGAAGATTCCATTGTCTTCAGCATGCTGACAACATCCAGCTTTATATCCTCCTCAGAGAATGTGACTAGAGCCTCAGTACCCGAGAGAGGAAAACGGCTGATCAAAACTCAACCCAGCAAGATGGGGGTAAGAAGAGGGAAGACACTTGGAACAAACAGTCAAGACCTTGACCATGCTCCCTATTAAGAGTGTCAGCCCCCCTGTCAAATTAGCATCGAAGTTTGTAGTATTTCTAGTTTTGTTCTTGTTGCTTGAGAATCAGGTAGTAACCATAACTAGGAAAGCCCTCCCCCGCCTCTGGATAGAAGCCTAGTAGCCATGATATGCTTGTTTAGCTCCTTGCAACTGGTTACTATCGTTCCCTGTACCTAGGGCTGGATTACTGCAACAGTTAATCTAACTGCAGCTTGTAGAACACACAGCAGCCCATTTCTTGAATTGAACAAGCTGGAAAGAGGACATCATAAGTGTTGTACATCCAACACTGACCTTCTATCCACTAACAGGCCCAATTCAGACTGTGTTGTAGTCTGCTCATCTTTGCAGCTTGGTGGAAAATCTTACCTTTTACTGTAGTAAACCCAAAATAACCAGGGATATACTCAAATTGGGGGTAATTTACCCAACTGCAAAGGGCCTGTGTAATAACAGAGCCCCAGGAGAGACAGGGAAAGGGGAAGGAAGAAGGAAATGCAAAGCAACAACTGACCCCATGTCAGAGAGGAGTCTCTGATGCAAGCCTTAATTTTCTGTATCTTGGCACCTAAATATCAAAAGGGATTAGTGCACTGTAAAAACTAGAGAGAGAGAGAGAATCAATGAGAGATCCATCCATGGGGCTTCATAAGAGCAGGTAATTGATAAATACCAAATTATAAAACTAGGATGATTTTTTACAGTTAATGATGGTAGGGACAAGATTTCCCCCCCCTTCATTTTCAGCTGCTTGGACTATTACATCTTTGTATCCCACAGCCTGCATCTTATAGGTGTCTAGAGGGAAGAGAAAGCACCCACAAGCCACCTGCTGAGCATTCTCTAAGTGTAGGTGGGGGGTGGCTCTTGCAAACTTAGATCTGGCAGACCAGGCTGGCTCCTCTACTTCTTTCCACAGAGTCCCAAGTGCTAAAGACATGTTGGAGGGAGTGTGAAGGGCAAAGTAAGCTAGGGCATATCAGGAGTGGGAAGGCTTGGTGAGTGGGAGTAGCCAGAGTGCATTCTGCTCCAGCAAACCTCAGCTGGTGTCACTTAGGGTATGGCTACCCTTCAATGTAAGGCTGGGCTCAGACTCAGGCTCAAGACTAACCCATCCACACACAAATCGGGCTAACTTGGGGCTTAGACCCAGAGTCCCAGGACTCTGAGGGGCTGCAGGGGCTGAGCCCAGTTCAAGCCATGACCCAGGGTTTGAGCCCTATTTCAAGGGGCTTCTGAAGCACCCCCCTCATAAGATATTGAAGTTCAGTTTGTGTCCTTAACAGTCCGCACGGATTTTTTTCTGTGTTCCTGGACTGAGCTATTTGAGACAATAACCCTCTGTGTCTTGTCCTGTTCCAGGCCCCTCGATCATTTCTGGCTGCAGCATCTCCACTTCTCGTCCACGCTGCAGCAGAAGCCTGGGCCAATGTCCCTTTCTGGACTGTTCCAAGAGGAAGTGTTTCTGTGATGAATTTATGGCTAAAGTCCTGGACAAGGCCAACAAGCAGGCCCAATACCAACGACAGAGGGACTTGCAGCTAGTGGAAAGGCTGAGGCTGGCTGCACAGCTTGAGGACAGCAAAGGAGCAGGCACTTGCTTTGCAGTTCCTGGAACAGGAATGGTGGCTAAGGTAGTAGGACAGTGCTCAGCAGAAAGAGATTGTCTGAGTGGCTCGTATCACTAGTGACTTGCAAAAGTAGCATCACCTGCTGCATCACCCACACCATGGCCTAAGTCCCCTGTGCATTAGTCTATACTGAAGTCCAAAAGCAGCTTGGAAGACTTCATGGCTGGGTGTCCCATGCAACTGGGCCCCATGAGCAGCTAGGCAGGGCAACCTTGTCCCATGCAGTCCTCCATATAGACCCTCTCCCCATAGGCGCCAACTTTCTCTGGTGCCGGTGGATGCCTGCATCCCCTGCCCCTTTCCCTGCCCCTGGCCCCGCCCCTGGCTACACCCCCATTCCAACCCCATCCCCAAAGTCTGTCCCTAACTCTGCCCCCTCCCTGCCCCTATTGGATCCCTTCCCCAAATCCCTGCCCCAGCTCCACCTCTTCCCCCAGCATGCCATGTCCCCCTCCTCCCCCCTCCGCCCCGCTCTGTGAATCTGCTGTTTCACGGTGCAAGCGCTGGGAGGGAGAGAGGAGAAGCAGGATGTGGCAGTGCGCTCGTTGAGGAGGTGGAGGTAAGCTGGAGCAGGGGGGTGGGGCAGAGATCGACCAGTGAATGCTGAGAACCCACCAATTTTTTTCCATGGCTGCTCCAGCCCTGGAGCACCCACAGAGTCGGTGCCTATGCCTCTCCCATATGGATGCCTCCACCTCTCTCCTACAGTGTCATGCACACAACAAATGGGGAAAGAAGGGAAAGGAGAACATGTGGCCAGGGGCCTTGCCATGGTAGGGGGGCTTCTATTTCGTACATGGTTTCACTCTTTGCATTTGTTCATGCATAAGATTCTGTTGTTCTTGGTAATCTGGTGGGGCAGTAGCAGCTGGCCTGCCTGGGAATGGGTGAACATTGCACTTTTCAAATACATGTTTAGAAATAAACTTTCTTGATGAAATAAAAAAATCTTTATTTCTATCACTGCTTCACATTGTGATGTATATTCAGAATAATAAAGGAAAACACATGACTGGGGCAATTAGGAATAGTATGCAAAGACTATTCATCAATCTATCGCAATCCATACTTCAATCACTTCCTTTCATCAATCCATACTGTGAAAAACCCTCACCTTCCATTTCATGGCTGGTCATCTCATTCATAAGTACATTGCATGCAACTAACATTCCACACCCCTCCCCACAATCAGTGCAATCCCATACCTCCCCCTACAGGCACATCCTTTGGGCCATGTAAGCCCATACTGTGGGAGGACACAGAATCCCTGGCTTCTGATGCCTGGGTGCATCCAGCTCCAGCTGTGGTAGGTGCCTTTTCTGGCTGCGTCTACTGATTCAGCAGCCCTTCACTGTAATAAATCCATTCAGGGGGACAGGCTCACCTCTGGCTTCACAAAAATGGTGAAAAGCACTACAAGCTGGGTCATCTGATTCGAGTCCCACCAACCCTGGGTTTACAGGGCAGTGTAGATATACCCTTAGGGTGGCACGAGTTAGAGAAGCATCTGTGGTGCTTGTAAACCAAGTGCCAGCTCTGGCCAAGGCTGCAGGCATTAGCTAAGAAAAGACAGATTCATAGCTGGAACCAAACCAGCTCACAATTATGTTACTTGTGTTCAAAATAGGTATTAGTCTTATTATAATGTGTTGAGTGCTTAGACTCTATGAAATGCTTGTAAATTGCTGCATAATTTAATCCGAGTTGTAATGTCTGTATTCCATGCCATAAGGAAATATGTACGTTTTGCTTTATAACTTTGAAAATGTTTGCTCTGAACTTGTGAACCCAGGCATGGGAATCGTGTTCCCTCCCCTGCTCCCATCCAGGAAGACTAACAAAAATTAAGTGGGCCATCATAAGACACAAGCTTTGTTAATTGCCCCATCCACTCACGGAGAATGATATGCAGAAGGCTCATCATCCCATCGGTTTGAATTCTGCAAGAGGGAAAGAAAAATAGTTCACATGAAGATTTCTCGTCTCTTCACTGTTTGAACTCTCATAGGGCCAGAGACTCTAAACTGAAGTGAGAATCTCCCATGTTTATCCCTGGGTTTGCCCTGAAAAACAGTTTGAATTGACGATCACTACAACTGTCACTCTTAGGATTTCGATTTGTGTGTGTGTGTTTGCTAGGGTTACCATACGTGCAAGTTTTTCCAGACGTGACTTCTTTTTTGGTCCTTTGATCTCCTTCTGGATGGATTTTTGAAATGGCTGGGATTTTTTCTTGCTCGTTGCAGATCAGAAAGAGCCAGCTGGCGGTATCCACACTCCGACTGGTCCCTCCCCTGCATCCGCAGCTGCTGGATCCTGCCTAGCCTGGCCCGCCAGAAAAGCGGATCTGCCAAGCATCTCTTGGCCAGGCTGCCTGCTCTGCTATGGGGATTGGAGGGGTGATGGGGCCAGGCCCTGGTTCCCCACCCTGGGCAAGGAGAGAGGCCTGCAGGGAGGTGCTGACTGACAGACTGGTGCTGTGTCTCAGGCCTGCACTAGCTGCCCTGCCACTGTCACAAGGAGTGTGACACTATCCCCCACCTCAAGAGTGAGGCCACAGGTACCTTCTCAACACTCCCCAAATAGCCCCTCCCATTTCAGTACACACATACACCCCTCCAGTACCCCCAACTGTACCCCCCTCTCCACTCCTCCTGACAGCGTCCTCTATGTGGGAACTTGAAATATGGTAACCCAAATGTTTGCTTACTTTAAGATGTAAATAACTCACTTCTTTTTCTTAGTTAATAAATGTTTAAATAATTTATTACAGAACTGACTAAAGACGTTGTCTTTGGTGTAAGATCTAGGATACCAATTGATCTGGGGTAAATTACTAGTCTTGGGACTGGAAGCAACCTGAATATTTTGTAATTTGTGTGTGTGGGTGTATAAGTGACCATTTATCACTAAGTCCAGCTGGTCTGGTGGCAAGATAGATTGCTGAGTCTAAGGAGACTGCCTGTGACACCATGTTTATAGTGATTCAGGAGCTCACATTTGTTATGGGGTTGGTAAAATCTAATCTAACATACCACCAATTTGGGGTGCCTGCCCTGTTTTTGACAGCCTGCCCTGAAGTAGGCACTCGCGGTCATGAGCCACTCTGGACAGCAGCCACACGGCTCTTACCTGCACAGAGGGTACAGCTAAGACAAAGAATCTGGGAGCTATAAATGACTCCTTGGTAGCCCTTCTGCTGCACTGTGAAGACCTTGCCCCTAAGTTTTGTTTTGGTCTCTAAAATATTTCTTTTAACTTTCATCCATGTTAATTGCTAATGTTTATTTTTGTCATATCCAGATGGAAGATTATTGAAAATGTATTTAGCAGAGATGGACTTTATTTCCTTGATGCAATATTGACTGAGTAATTAGCAAACCAAAGGATAATTCAACTGGCAAAATTGGAAAATGTTAGTGCGAGTAATGCCTAGCACTCATCTTTGCTCTTTTTTGTACCTTTGCAACAGCAAGGACGAGTGTTAGGCTTTACTCGCACTAACATTTTCCAATTTTGCCAATTGAACTTATAATTATACTTTGGTTTGCTAATTACTCAGTCACTACAGGGATTTATTTATCATGCCTTCTAAAAGAAGAAGGATTAAAGAGTGAATTCTGCCTTCTTTGCAAATTCACTGGTTTCATGGGGCTTGCACTGGTATAACTGAGCATAGAATATAGGTGAGTAATTGTACAGGTATTCTGAAAGTCAGTTGCTGTATGTTCAGCAAGGTTATACCCAATTTTTTACAATGGCATTACACTGCTGTAACTGAGAGCAGCGTTAGATCCACAGTCTTAAAACCAGACCCTGAACTCACTGAAATCTATGAGAGCCTGATAAATAAATCCCTGTAGTGACTTAATACGGCTGCAATACTACCCAAAGCTCAGTTTAAATAGCAATCTTCTTGTCATCACTCTAAGGTATTTAAAATCCCCACACAAAGGGTTACAAATTAAATCTTTGTAATGTCCTAAATCCTCTCATTCAGCCTATAAAGCTCTGAAAACTTTTCTCTTATAGTCTCCTAATAATCTTTTAAAATATGTTTAGGTGGCAGCATCTAACAAATCCTCCTAGAGGATCTTTAATTAACCACAATATCAGTTTCTTTCTTTCTTTCTTTCCACCAAGTTTTGCCACTGATTTACACAGCATCCATCCTCTTTTTTTTCCTCTTTCTTTTCTTTCCTTATTTCTCCTTTCCCCCCCAAGATGCTTCAAAATGGAATTTTAGCCAAAGGAAGACGGAAGGCCCCATGACCCCTTCCGGACAAAATGGAAAATATTGAAAAGCCCTCTTCTCTTTTTAAAGAGCACAGGGGGAAAATGTCACTGCATATTGAACAGAATGGCTTTATTTGCATGTCACAGAAATTCATAGGGCTGCGGTTTGGAGGGTATTTCTGAGTAATGCAGGTAAGATTGTTCTTTATGTGTGAATCCTTCATAGGAATAATCATAAACTTTTAAAAATCAAGTTCCATTCTATAGATTTGGCTTTTCTTTTCTCAAAACAGCATATTTATTACTGTTTATGTTTTAATCAACATTTTCCCTCTGAGATCAGGAGGCACTATACACTATATGGAGAAAATTTGTCTTAACATTGCAAGCTTTGCAGCTCCTGTGCAGTGTAACTGAAGAGAAACTGTTGCTTATTCCCATGCCATTAACTACTAATAGTCTGAGATATTCTGTTTGTTTCCTTGCTTTGCATGTGAATGCCGATAAAAATGTAGCGGTCAGTTTTGTTTTGGTTTGTGGTGGTGTGAAACATAAGATTAGCCAGCCTGACCCATTGGCAGCCTGACTCTGGCTCCAGTGCAGCAGCTCAACCTACAAAAAGGGGCCAGGATGCCTGTTTAAGCAGATTCAGGGCAATTTCCCTGGCATAGAGGAGTTAAAGCTAGTGTAAAGGCCACAAACTCCCGGTGTTGAGGCATGAGGTGGGTGGGTTTGAGGCTGGAGGGGCTGTGTCAAGGTAGAAGAGGAAGTAGCTGGAACACGCAGTGCTCTACCTACTCTAGAGCAGCAGAGCGGTAGTCACTGTCATCTTCCATTGCCCATGGCACCACTCTGACTCATGCTGCAGGCAACATCCAGAGCCCTGAAGGAGGGGGGTATAAAGTTGGCTTAATCTCCTCCGGCAGCTTTGTCTCTGCTCCTCTAGGGCTGTGCCTCCTGAGAGGTGCAGTACAGGACTCAAGACATAATATTTACTCCCATTAACCTAAGGCCCTATACCCCTGAAAATCATAGTCAATTTCTAGCCAACTTGTTTTCCCCTGTGCCTGCATTTGCAGGCTGATCCAGCAAGGTGCTGAGTGATTTCAATTCCTAGTGAAGTTAGCGGCAGTTGAGGATACTCTGCACCCGACACAATGAGGCCCATAGTCTGTTGGAAATATTATAGTATTAACTCAAGCCCTGAAGGAAATATGTGCTCTCTGTACACTGGGGAAGTAGAACATACATCTCAGTCAGGCTTCTTAATTCCACATGAGAAACACATGCAGTATCAGAAAACCCCTAGAGCTTCTCCAAAATGACCTCCCATTTGAGTGCCATCCTGAAACTCAGACTGCACAACTGAAGCATGCATGCTTAGCTCTTGCTGATTAGCACTCCACATTGGTTGTTTTAGAAGGCGATGTGTAAGGAACTAGCAGGGCTGTGTGTACCACTGCCCTCTACTGGGCAGAATGATAACTGTGTTATGAGCCCCACAGAATTAACAGCTCCGAGAAAATCTCCTTTCTCCGGTTGTCAGAGGGTTGTGCTTTTTCTGATGGGTAAGGTGATTTCTTTCCTGTTGTCACCATAGTGTGCAGCTCAGTGACAACTGTGACATACTAAGTGGTTATGAATTTGTTATAATACCATGGTTAGTGATGGCTGACCATCAAGAATTTGGCTAGATACACAAACTTTTGGATGCATGTCTGTATGAAATCTGGTGTATTTTACCATCTTGGGTCTCGCAAGCAGGGCTGGAAAGCTGTTTGACTTCTGGTACTTCTTGATTCCTGGTAACTAAGTAGCAAAGGAAATATCTAGAGTGATATACATAGTGTAAGCAGGATCTGAATGAATGCTTCCCTGACAGCTAGCTGGGAGGGAGACAGACTCTGGTGTGGTCATATAAATAGGGTTTGCTCCTGCTTTGCTTAGATATTCAGCAGATGGAGTAGTGTTTTGCTCATTATAATCAACTTGACTGGTCTTGGGTCACAAATCAAGGTAGTACTGAATGAAGGGGTAGTGAAATGCTGTTATCAATGTTGTGATTATTGTGGGAATGCAGGGAAGCAGGACTGTGCTTAACATGTTCCAAATGGGGGATTGTAGCAGGGTGCTGGTGCAAAGGCACCTAATTAGCCCCTGCTCAGCCAGCCCCAATCAGGGGAAGTAGATTGGGACTGGGGAGAAGTCTGGTGCCTGGCCTTTAGAATTGGCTGCACCTGCAGGTCTGAGGGTTCAAGGGCTATAAAGACTGGCTGACAGCCAGAAAGAGGGAGATGGCCAGGGGAAGGTCAGTCTCTGGGCTGAGGCAGACTCTGGGGGTGAAGAGGCAATTGTAAGGCCTGCAACCTCTATAGAGTATATCACTGCTGGTGGGAGAAATGTGTAAATAAAGCCATGGGTGCTGCAGAAGGAGGAGCCTCTCTATGTTTTATTGGGGCAGCAGAGGGCCCCAGGAAGAGGGGTGGGCAGTGGACCTTGTTATGAGGATCATCCTTTGTGGAGAGGACCTCACTGAGCCAGGAGCTTGACTGCTAAAGCCTTGTGAAAGTAAGAGGGGTGGGGACAGAAGTCCTGGTCAGGAGGCTGCACAATGTTCCATGGGTTCTCTCTAGACTGGCTTAACCTATTCTTCCCTGCTGTTCAAATAATAGAGCTAAATAAGCTTCATTGGGAGTGACCAGCAGGATAGTAGTGAAGAGCCATGATGAGCAGCCAGAAGGGTGGTGGTGGAGAGGCATGACAAGGGGCCAGAAGGGTGGCCAGCAGGGCAGTGCCAGAGAGGCATTACGAGCAGCCAGCTGGGTGGTTGGTGGAGTACAATGAGAGCGGTGAGCAAGTGGTAAGTGAGTCGCCAGCAGAGTGAGCAAATGCCTCTTTACCCCCTCCACCCAGGGTGGGAGATGAACTCTGCAGATGCAGCCCTGAACTTGTGGTCTGCACTGACCAATGACAGCAACTGTGACTGGGGTGCAGAGAAGGGTTGGGGATGTGAAAAGGACTTTTGGGTTGCTGGACTTAAGGACCTGAGGGGAAAAGGGCACTGCCCAACCAGCTTTGGGGTGAATCTTTTACTAATGGTTTATGATTATGAACTCTGTCTGTGGTGTTTTCCCAAATTAACTCCGAGTTACTTCCCTCCTTTTATTAAAATTTTCTTTCCTACATTTGGACTCTGTGCTTGTGAATGGGGAAGTATTGCCTCTCAGGGGTGCCCTAGGGTGGTGTCTAATTTTCCCAGGTTACTGGGTGGGGGCTTGAGCTGGTTCTGTATTGTATCAATGGAAAGGAACCCCTAGATATTGAACCTGGCCCTGATTGCTGCTGCCTCCACCTGGCAGAAGGGTTATACTAGGAATTGGGGAATGAAATTAAGGAGGAAATGTAGGCTGAATAGGAAGAGACGTTCTCTGACAATCTGCATTATTAATCTCTGAAATGATCTGTCAGGGAAATGATGGAAGCCCCGCTGCCTGGGACATTTAACACTAGACTGAGCATAAGGTTTATAAATAAGAGGATAATCAGGCCCTGAAGCAGGAGTGAATATGGAAGACCTAGAGAGCAGCAGCTATACAGTAGCTCTCAGGGTAATTTATTGATGAGGATCTGTCTGTAAAATCTGATTTATTAACTTTATACTGTAATAAGGGACCATCAAGATTCCTTTTGGAATGCAAGTTTGACTTGTTTGTGCAATGTACATCACCAAATGTATGGGAACTAATTTGGTGCTGTACCACGTGACTATTGCTAAAGCTCCTTCATCTTAGCGTATGAGCAACATGGCTCAGGTGGCACATGACCAGGATTCATTACCGAATTTGGTCTGCTGGTTGGATCATTAGCTTCCCCAGCTTGAGCTGGGTACTGAGGGAGAGTGCAACGTGAACGCTGATCCATGCCCCCCAGCTCCTTAAGGAAAACCACTTTTTAGATTTTTCAAAAATAGTATAAACAGTAACTGGAAAATGTCAGTTACACAACTGCCATGGAAAATAAAAGTATCCGTTTATAGTTACATATTCATGTATTCAGACAGTGTAGCATAAATAAATATTAGTATGTGTTTAACATTGCAGTGGAAGTGAAACCAGGGGAAATTCAATGCAGACAGTTTTTATTGGATCTCAGGAGGAAAAGAACAGCAAAATTTTCATAGAAAAGTCTATTGCTTTGTGATGTCAACACCAGTCCTTCAATGCAGAACAACCTTTTTAATTGTGCACTGGAGAGGACTATAGTGTTATAGAAAGCATTTGGTAACTTGGTGTAACCTAGTTTCTCCTACTGTGAAGTGTTAACTATTTATGGATAGTTGTCTCTCTATTTTTGAAGTATCATTTGCACTTTACTCCTTAGGAAAGAGGTAACAAGGTTTAAAAACACTCATTCTTTGTCCTTTACTACCACATGTGACATACCTGTACACTTCACATTGCCAATTCAGGTTTAGGTTGCGGCCCTTAGCCACAGCCCTGAGGAGGGCACAATGCAGAGCCTCATTGCCTCAGGGTGTTCTGGAGGGAGGAGTCATTCCTCAGTTTTCTGGCCTGAGGAGAACATGTGCAAGCTACAACCTGCTCTTCTGTTCCTCCCAATAAACCTGATTAGCTTTGGAAGGTAGGGCATGGGGCCATGGTCCGGCCTCCTCCTCAATCTCTCCTACCCTCTCTGGGGTGATTGGTGTCCCTGTGGGGGTATCAAGGACCTGATCCAAAGCCCATTGAAATCAATAGGAGTATTTTCATTGACTTCAGAGGAGTATAGATAAGGCCCAGAGGGGGCAGTCCTAAGTACACAGATTTCAAATATGCGTGGAACTTGTGCAGGGTGCCAAAGTGAATGGGGAGAGGCAAGAGAGGAAGGGTCCCTCTGGCCTCTTCCCCCACATCTACAACCTCACACCAGGGCCAGGTATAATCTGGCACACCTCAAACACCACGTATAAAAAGCGAGAGGACAGTACAAACATTGCAGATTTGAAAATTAGCTTGCAGACCGGACACAAAAGGTGTTAGGGAAAGTGAAGAGTTCAGAGTAGGGAGAGGCACTGGGTGGTTTGCTGCAATGGTCAATAATAAGATCTGGGTTCGTTTACCATACAGGCACCAACTTTCTTCTTTCCAGGTGGGTGCTTCTCCCCCTCTCTGCCCCAAGGTTCTGCCCCCACTCCGCACCTTTCCCCCAAGGCACCACCTTTGCTCTGCTTCTTCCCACCCCCTGCACTGCTCCCTTCCCCCAGGCCCTGCCCTGCCTCTTCCCACCCCCTCCTCCCCTTCCCCCCCAAGCACACCCCACCTTCATTCTGCCTCTTCCCACCCTCACTCTGCCCTTTCCCTCCAGCACCTCCTGCCCACTGCCAAAAAGCTGATTGATGGGGTTTGCCAAACAGCTGATGGGCTGGGCCCACTGAGCAGCTGATTGGTGGGTGCTGAGCACCCATTACTTTTTTTTTTTCCCAGGGTGCTCCAGCCCCTGAGCACCCAAGGACTCAACACCTATAGTTTACCATGTTTACAAATGGTTTTAAGGAGTGTGAGAGTGCAACTGCAAAACCTACATTTGCTGATGACAAGTTTATTGACAGTGGGAAGCACAAAGAAACAGAGAAAATCTCTGGGCTGATAAGTGGCTCAGGCATTTCAGTGCAGTAACAAAGCGGGAATACAAAAAGCAAGATATCTTATCTTCCGTACTCCCCATAAAAATAGTGGCCCAGATCCTCAGTACCCTCAACATTTTTATCAGCTTCTTTTGAAGATGATTATCTCCCACTGTCCCTTTCAGTGTAGGGGGTCCATCTTTAAAAATTTTAGCTGGCCCGTAGAAAACATTTCTAGCTATCCGGGTGTGTGCATGTCTGTGCATAGTGGGTGATGAAGTTCTTTTCATGGTAGGAGTGTCACATCGACCTGCAGAATAACCTCTTCTTCTGAGTCAGCGATCTAAATAATTTCTCTTTAGGAGCCTCCTTGAAAAATGTCTCATGAATGGCCAACATTGGGAAATACTCACTGACGACTGTGCCATCCCAGGAGAAACCCTAAAGAATATCTCTCCACAAATCCCTGTGAAGAATAGTTCATCTTTGGCCATCTTACTTGAGTCCAGTTTATGCTCATTGATGTGCCCCTTTATTTGACAGCCTGCTTTGCTACACACCAGGGGAAAACACCTATGGGAGGGCAGGTGCCAGTACCCTTGGGGGTTTCTGCTAGAAGAAGGCAGTTTTAACTCCACAGAAGGCTCCACAGGAACACCATCAATGGAAGCTGTCTAAGGCAGGGGTTCTCAACATTTTTCTTTTTCAGCTCCCCCTCAACCCACAACAACATGCTATAAAAACCTCCATGGCTCACCTGCAGCACAATATTTTTTTCTGCATATAAAAGCCAGGGCTGGCATTAGGGGCTAGCAAGCAGGGCAATTGCCCGTGGCCCTGCAAAGCTAAACTGCTCAGGCTTCAGCTTGAGGCCCAGGTGGCAGGGCTCAAGGCAGTGGGGCTTCGGCTTTCTGCCCTGGGGCCCAATTACTCTAATGCTGGCCCTACTTGGCAGACCCCCAGAAACCTGCTCACAGCCCCCCGGGGGGGCCCAAACCCCTGGTTGAGAACTGCTGGTCTAAGAGATGTGCTAAAACAAGTGAGCACACTCACACGCACATAGATACAGACACACACACAGAGAATCAGAGCTGGATCCTTTTAGGGTACCTAAGGGCTCTCTGACAGAGAGCACCCAGAGAAGGCCCTGAATGAAACTGCCCCTTGACGTCAAAGGGAGTACTTAAGAATTCTTTATTCACATCTCTGTGCCTTCTCACAATCTGTGTGACGAAGGGTGTGCAGGGCTGAGCCCAAACACTTCATAAAAACTAAATCCTGGAGAACTACACCAGTCCCCACATTGTGATAGTGTGTTCTACTCACTCACACATCTGTATTTTCCTTCGTATGTCATCTAATGTCTCTCTTTCACATTGTTTGCACTATTTTGTTGAGAACGATGAGTGAGGTGAGCAAAAGAATCATGGTGGGTGTGTACTGCAGGGATGGCTGACATTTAATTCTAAATTCCGTTTAAGTCCTTTTGATTGTGGGCTTTCAGGGTGAATATATGCCAATATATTGTCTCTCAGTAAACCTATCACGTGACTGTGTGAAGAACAATGCCTACCCGGTTACTGGCTATGTTATCTTGCTTTCACATGGAGTAGCAATAGCAGTAACTTACACATTAGAACTTTTTCCAGTCAAAACAGCCTACACCTGATTTTCTGTATTGCCCATACCTTTTATGCAGGAACATGTGGGGCTTGATTCTCAGCACCGCTGCAGCCATTTTGCACTAGTCTGATGCTGAGTGGGGATAGATCTGGTCGATCCAGCATGTTGCGAGATGTCCCCAGGGTGCCAGGCTGCTGTGATCACTCTGATATTACACCCCAGTCAACTCCAGCATAACAGGGCATGGTGGGGAGGTGTTGCACCCCAGAAATCTCTGGCTGTCTGAACAGTCTGAGATTGCTCTGTTTTTTTCATCCTGGAGACCAGGTCAGTGGCTGGACAACCCAGGATTGAGGAATGCAAAGGCCACCTTAGTTCCCCTGCTCCTGAACTGAATGAAGAGCAGCTCAGACACTGGTCCAGAGTGTGACCTATGGAATCTGCAAGTCAAGTGATCTATTAAAACTGTGCTCAGGCCCGTCAACAGCAATTCCGGGCACCAGGGCACAACTGTCAATGGTCACTCTTCTGGCATGGCCAGGGCTTCCACATGCCTGCCCGGCTGCCTTCGCCGCCACCAGTACCACCCCTCATGCGCCTAGCAGCCCTACGGCCCTCCTGGGTGATTTAAAAGGGCCTGGGATTCCCAGCTGATGCTACTGCTGCAGCAGTGGTGGCCGGGGGCCCCGGGCCCTTTTAAATCACCTGGGTCCCTAGGCAATTGCCTCCTCTTCCCCCCATGTCAGTGGGCCTGGCTGTGCTGTGTGTCTGCTGGTTGCAGCAAAGTGGCTTTTAGTGTGTCATCTCCAGTTTCAATCATAAACTCCCCAGTGAGAAACTGACTAAGCTACATGCAACATGGATAACTAGCAGGACAGATAAAGGGATGAAAGTGTATAAAGGGTGCAGGTAATGCAGAAAATCAGGTCTGAGGTGTGTTGACCAGAAGAACTCTCTTGTTGTTTACTGCACACGAGGCAATGCTT
Source organism: Chelonoidis abingdonii (assembly GCF_003597395.2). Taxonomy (NCBI): domain Eukaryota; kingdom Metazoa; phylum Chordata; order Testudines; family Testudinidae; genus Chelonoidis; species Chelonoidis abingdonii. Next base: position 172,419,090 of record NC_133771.1, read on the forward strand.
CTTAGCAGCGTGAACGGGGAATGCATAGGTGTGCTCTATGGAGACTTGAATAGCATGTTACAAGATTAAAAACATAGAGTGTTTTACAGTGAGATGTAATTCTACTAGTTCTGACTAAACTATATTTGCCTTGTAAAAAGAATAAGTGCTTCTCTTGTTAGAAGTAATGGAGCTACACTAACTATAAATTTCACCTGCTTTTGTTATCAAGTGATTTCCCTGAAGCTGTAAATTAGTCTCCTGAATTTTCTTTGTGCAATAGGAGCAAAAATGAACTAACTCTCTGCCAAGGAATGAACTCTGGAATATTTTTTTCCACATTTGCAAGCATTTGCAAGTCTCTCTAAGCAAATCAGGGTCCCAAACATGGCAAATGGATGAGAAAGTTCTCCAGGGAAAAACTAGTGAGCTCATAGTCCAAAATTGATGTAGTGGGAGTACTTTTTTTTTAAAAAAACACTCACACTTTCCACCATGATAAAACCAGAAGCAAACATTAGCATAAGTAGTTTTTGACATCCATTGTTCAGTGTCACTAGTGTTTTCCCCCTGTATAGCAGAACAGTGGTTTATTCATAGCTCATGGGATTTTTTTAAAAAACATAAATCATTACAGGGCTTTTATTTCTATGTCAATCAGTGGCTTGTAAAAATCCACAGGGATGAATAAACCATGCAAGCTGGCAAGTAGTTTTAGTGGCATTTAAAACAACTGTGGTAGTTATAAACAGTAAACAAAACATAGTAACCAATTTAAACACAAGAGATTGTTGAATCACAGGAGCATAAATCATTAACTTAATCATTTCAGCAACAGTGACTCAAAAGCAAAATTAAGCCAACAGTTCCCCCTGTAGCAATAATGAAGTACTGTATTTCTAAACAGAAAATGCATAATTGCAATGCATAATTTCAACTTGGAAATCCCTGCAAGATAATACTTCAGAAGAGAGATCTGCAATTTGCTTTCATGCAAAGTGCTTATGTAAACTATTGTAATTCCAAGCATATATTCTTAAAAATCATCCTAAAGCCTTCACTAGGATTTGAATTAAGCTACTGTTAGGGTATTTGTGGAAGGGTTCTAGATATAAAAGTGATGCCAGCTTGTTGCTGATATGGTGACAGTACTGTACTTTGAGATAGTCATGGATTACTAGTTCAAGTTTCCACAAGCAATATGGCCAACAGTTGTCACATAATGGGAGACAAAACAGTGGAATGGTCTAAGACTGCAGGCCTCACTGAGTCTAAACTCCCTTTTAGAGAGGACTACAGGATCACGTTCTAAATATAATAGCTGGCCCTGTAGATGGTATTGAAGCAGTGACACAAATTTCACAAAACATTAAAACAATTTTTAGTTTTCTAGGCTCCTACTTCCCCTCCAATCTATCAAGGATTTGTACCATGAATAGTGTGGAGAAAGTGAATAGGGAAGTGTTATTTACACCTTCACATAGCACAAGAATCAGGGGTCACCCACTGAAATTAATAGGCAGAAGGTTTAAAACAAACAAAAGGAAGTACTTTACACAAAATGTAGTCAACCTGTGGAACTCATTGCCAGGGGACACTGTAAAGGCCAAACATGTAACAGGATTCAAAAATGAATTGGATAAGTTCATGGAGGATAGGTGCATCCATAGCTATTAGCCAAGATAGTCAGGGACGCAACACCATGCTTAAGATGTCCCTAAATCTTCAATTGCTGGAATCTGAGACTGAACAAAAGGGGATGGATCACTTGAAATTGCCCTTTCTGTTCATTCTCTCGGAAGCATCTGGCAGTAGCCATTGACAGAGTTGGGATACTGAACTTGATGGACTATTGGTCTGACTTAGTATGGCCATTTTTATGTTCTAAAGCGAGTTACAGACTTGAATGCTGCTGAGCATGAACTAATCTTAGCTATGCTCTACATATTTTGATGTGTTCTGCAGTAATGTGTAGATGGTTTGAAAACTGCTCTAGGAAGTGAGGGGGGACCATTCTCTGTCACTTCCTTTCCCTTTTGTATGACCCCCCTTACAGTTTTGCTTCCTTCTGCGTTGCACAGCAGTGGGGAAAATATTAGGGACAAAAGAGACCCTTCTTTTCCTGAAGTGCCTTCCATCTGAGATCTTAAAGTTCTAAGTCCATCCATCAAGGTTTACCATTATGAAAATGTGCAGAAATCTAAGATAAGCCTTGGGATTTCAGACAAATCTCAACTAGAATACTCTTGGACAATATTCCATATTGGAAAAAGGGATGTTTTAGGATTAATACACCCAGGAAGCCAGTCTAGATTCTAGTCCTTTCTTGAATCCACAGTTGCAGTCACACATATTCCTTTATTTCTATCTTTTAAAAAACACAACATAATGATTATGGCTTTATTTTGAAATGTGTAAAATATAGAAAAGAAAAAAAACAGAGAAAGTTGCCAGTAACAAGGATTCAACCAAGGAAAACAAGATTTGACCCTAATATTACTGAGAAATAAAGCCCACATGTTGTTACAATAGGAGTCAGGCAGGAGTTCTAACCTCCCTACAATTTATTAATTATATTGGCCATCTCTGTCTCTCTCTCTCTCTCTGTATAATATATATATGTCAAAATCTGATATGTTAAAAATGACACTGGGATTTGTTTATAAATCGTTATTTCTGCACCCAACAAATCTGTGGATGAAATCTGGTCTTAATTTGAATGATTCTGATGAAGATAAACAGCATTTCACATAGCTATTGATGAACTGTTACTGTAGATTCAAGACACCAGTCTGATATTTTAGTTAATGAAGTCCCAGCCCCCGTCTTTCTGTCTCTATCTCCTCTTGTCTTATACTTAGAGTGTAAGTGGTGATGGCTGGGGCTAAGAGTAACTTTATCTTGTTCCCCTGCTGATGTTGAAAAATGCTGATTCTGAACAATACATAAATAACAGGCCTTTAAAATAGTGTAATTTATATACCAACAGGTCAGAGATTAGACTCCCTTAGCTTTAATTGTTAAGATCAATGTAAGTACAAATCAATGATGTTGCTCCAGATTTACATCCACTTAATCCCCACTTACTGACATATAACCTACAATTAGGGCTTCTGGTTTTAGGTTTAGACTGGTAAATACTGATAAAACACCATTGATACAAATAAATAGATCAGAGTTTATCCAATAAACACCAAAAACTCCACCAGAAATGGTTATTGTATTTAAAGTCTTGTCTACATGGAGCAGTAATGCTGACATGGGGGGATGTGATTTCTAAAGCATACTAATGGGCTGTGCATTAATTGGTCCATGTAGATCTTGCTGGTGCACCCTAGGGAACAATAGAAAGCGATTGCTCATTACAATATATATCACTGTAGTGAGTAATGTATATGACATATGTATATGATATAAACATCTACTCATTATAGCAAATACAAAAAGCTCCCACCCCCAAACCCTGATTTAAGAACATCTATGTAAAACTCAAAAATAGCTAAAAATAAACCTCAAAAAATTAAATTAACAAGCCCCCAAAAACAGAAGACCTACCCTACAGTACTCCACCATCCCCCGTCCTCTGAACCTGGCCATGTACTTTTACTGTAGGATTTGGGATATGCTAGGCTGAGAGGGATGCAGAGAATAATTTCTAAGAACATTCCATTGGGTAGAGGTATATTCTCCTTTCAAGTTTGCCATAGCATTTGTTGAAAAGCATTCGAGGAACAACAGAAGCCAAGAAAACCCTGACAACAGCCAACTATGGCTGATGCCAAAATGAGTATTAATAACACATTTAACCAGAAGTAGAAAGTTGAAAAATGTTTCATAGCTTAAATATTTTTCAGGTAGGCCACATGCTCATAGCACCAAAATGTTGCAGCTCTTTACATAGAAAAACAATAGCGATCATTCACCAGGAGCAAAGTCCACTATCAAGAGGATTATGCAGAATAGACTGAAAGAAGAAAGATGAATTGTCAATTTACAGTCCAGTTCTAGCTACTCTTGCTTAGCTTCTTGATGGGAAAAGAGGCCCTGTGCACCTGCACGTAGGGCAGCCTGGGATCTAGGGCTTGACTCACTCAGCTCAAGGCATACTGGAGTCATTGTATCATCAGTGGCACTTGATTTCCCAAAGAAGGTGGGATTGGCCAAAGCTCCGCCCGTTAGCCTCCATTCGGTACCAGCTGGCATTCTGAGATTGGAAGGAATACACTCTTCACCAGTAGTTGCCATTCCTCCGTGTGCTCCAAAGGAGATTGGAGCCTGTGCTGTAGAATAAATAGGAGTTTTGCCACTGACTCCAGGAGAAGCAGAATCAAATTCAAAACTTCTAGCAACTGACACTGGTATAGCCCCACTTCACTCACTCACAATCACCTCTTATATGTCAGTGGCTTTTGCAGCAGAATAGAGCCCTTCAAATGTTATCTTTTTCTTGGATGATAGAATAAACATTTCTCTTCAAAATGTGAACTCAGGTGCATGCTGGAAGAGTAGTGGGGCTTTGTTTACGTGCAAACAGACAACAAACATCTTCCCTAAAAAAGTACTGGGTTGTTGAGTGAACAGTGCTGGGTTTACAATGGCTTCAGTGGTTCCATGGAGCTGGGCCCATGCTGAGAAGGGGCCCTGGACACTCCGCTTGTAATGCGCCCCAAGACCCCGCTGACTCCCTCCACCCAACCCTTGCTCCTCTCAGTCTCTGCTTCCCACCACTTGTAGGGTCCCACCTGTCTCCCTGGAGCTGAGCCACCTGGGACTGATGCAGAAGCCTGGCCAGTCTCACCCAGGTGTGGGTGGGGAGACAATGTGGAGGGCTTGGCTGGGCCCCTCCAAGCAAGTGCATCTTGAGGGACCCTGGCTGGGGCAGGTCCTGGCCTGGCTGATTGCGCCCCTCCCAAGGGGATGGAGTGATTCCCAGCCCTGGGACCAGCCCTGGCTGTGCTGCTGGCTCAGCCCAGCATACACAGTCGCCTCCCAGCAGGGCTTGGGGAGTGGATCTGTGGGGTGATTGGGAGGGTGCTGGGCTGTGAAGGGGCAGGGAGTTAGGGCACTAGGGAGTGGGAGTTCTCTGGGGGAAGCCGGGCAGTTGTGATGGGGCTGTGGGCATGGGTGGTGTTGCGCAGGGTGCTGGGCATTTGACTGACCTCCCTGTGCCATGCTCTATTACCTCCATGGGGGCCCACAAATATGTTTGGTGCCAGGCCCACAAAAGGTTAATCCGGCCCTCACTGTCACCATATGTTATGAGTAGTGGATGTCTATGTGATGAAGAAATGCTGACCATCTGAGTTCATTCTCTCAACAAGCGTTCCAGCCAAAGTTGCTAGAAATTACTTAATGTGTATGAACAACATAAACTGTAAATAAACCTACATGAGGGAATGTGGTCCCTGCACTACAGAAACCACCCTCTGAGGTCCCAGAGATGAAGTCAGAAGTTAGCTCTCCCTTGACCAATAGTGACCTATGGTGCCGAAGAACATGTAACAATTAAGTGATGTGAATTAGTGTCTACTACAGGCTGAGCTGAGAGCAGTAAATGAATTCCATGTATAACAAGGCAGAGTTGCTATGAGACAAGGTTTCACAGTTCCAATTAATCTGGGTGGTAGGAGAGAGGGAAAAACACTATTCTTCGTCTTGAATCAAGCAATATAAAGTGATTTGGAAAAGGTCCTCTCTGTTGCAATGCATGGAAGCTGGTTAACCTAGTAGATTTTTACCAACACAGGAAACAAGAGAAAATGAGAGACGGTTATATATGCAGTACAAAAGAGTCAGGATCAAGCTTATTAATAACATTCAGCCTTTGTGTTGTATTTGTCATTTACAAAATGCTTTACAAACACTAACTAAGCACAACAATTCATAATTAACAGCTCCAGACAACTCTAGATGTGCTATAACACATAGCAGGTATGACATGCACAAACTTGGGAAAAAGCAATTATTTTGCATGACCCTCCCTAAAACTACACTCACATATGTTACATATGTTGATGACATTTCATTGCAAAATAATCCCTACTGTTGTTTTGTCCTAGTCATAACCTCCCCACACACCACCACCTCAACCACCACTCCTTTTTCTTTTTAGAGAACCTAGAGTCGATTTAATCCAAAATGACAAGTTCTACTTTACGATAATTCCAATGATGAACTAATTGTAAGAACCTTTGCAGGCACCTGTTCTTTGTTGCCAGGAACATTGTTCGGAGCAGCTGGAAACATGGCTCACCATCAGAAAAGGATGAAAAAAATCCAGTTGTAAATAATGCACAATCAGCATTCTAGTCCCATGAATATATGAACAATCTAGTGGAAGCGACAAAGAGTCGTGAGTGAATACTCACTTTGACATGTATCTGACGAAGTGGGTATTCACCCATGAAAGCTTATGTTCCAATACATCTGTTAGTCTATAGCCTCTATAAGGTGCCTGTAAAAAGGTGTGTGACCGGGGCTCGACCCTCCCCATGGGGCGGAGGGGAGCCACACCGGCTCCCTACACGCTGTCTGTCCGGGCAGGTCCTGGAGCGGAAAGAACAAAGGCACAAGACTCCGGCTCCGGGGCAGAGCAACAATACAGAGTCAAAGAAGGCTCAGGTCCTCTGCTTTCAGGGCTGAGCAACAATACAGAGTCAAGAGGGCTCAGGCCTTCTGTTTCAGGGCTGAGCAACACTGCAGAGTCAAAGGGGGCTCAGGCCCTCTGTTTCAGGGCTGAAAAACAATACAGAGTCAAGGGGGCTCAGGCCTTCTCATAGACTCATAGACTCATAGGTCAGAAGGGACCAATATGATCATCTAGTCTGACCTCCTGCACAAGGCAGGCCACAAAACCCTACCCATACACATTTATAACAACCCCTAACCCATGACTGAGTTATTGAAATCCTGACTGAGTTTATTGATACCATCCGTCAACATTTGTGAGGTTGGTGAAGACCTCAAGCTTGCCGAGAAGCACCAGCAAGCGACCCATGCCTCCACGCTGGTGCAGAGGAAGGGCGAAAGACCTCCCACGGGCCTCTGCCAAATATCCGCCCTGGAGGAAAATTCTTCCCGAATCACCAATATGGCGAATGCCTTTCGGGAAACCTAGCTTCAGGTAGGCGCGGGGCACGTGAGCAGTCTTTGGGTTAAACCCGGCGCAGGCGAGCTAAACCCCTGAGCATGTGGGCAAGAACTCACCAGCCAGCACCCAATGACAGAATTCTCTGCAGTAACTCAGTTGCCATCCCATCCACATCCCCTCACACGACCACTGAGCAGACTTCATCTGCTGAAATCTCAGAATCAATTTCCAATTAATACTCCAATCGATAACATACCGTAGGCGAGTAATAGCTTATCTACACAGCGCTAAGTGCCTTAAAAGCCAGATAAGTCTTTTGCCTCCACTACTTCCCTCGAAGGCTGTTCCAGAACTTACCAACATGCACCCGCTATAAGGCTTAGAGAACCTTCGTCTAACCTTCTTCAAGTCTCAACTTCCTAATTATCCCCAGGGCTATTGTGGCACCCATGTCGTCAGCCTTCGTGTGCGCATACATTAGTACTTCAAAACTTAAATAATTCCTCTCCTCCCTAAAGGCGTCATAGAGCTCTTTACCCCCATGATATCACTATTTATATAGAGCAAGCATATCCCCCGGAGCCTTCTTTTGGCCAGGCTAAACAAGCCAAGCTCTTTGAGTCTCCTTTCATAGAGGCAGATTTTCCATTCCCTGGATCATCCAGTAGCCCGTCTCTGAACCTGTTCCAGTTGAAATCATCCTTCTTAAACATGGACACCAGAACTGCGACCAATATTCCAGGTGGGCGTCTCAGCCAGCGCTGTATTAACGGCACTAACACCTCCTTAATCATTGCGGAAATACTCGCCTGATGCATCCTAAAACCGCATTTGCTTTTTACAGCCATGTCACATGACGGCATCATAGTCACCTGCTATGCAACAATACCCCAAGGTCCTTCTCCTCCTCCGTCGCTTACAATTTTTTCTGATGCGTCCCCAATGTATATCTAAATTCCTTATTTATTAATCCAAGTGCATGAACCCTTGCAACTTTTCACTATTTATTTTCATCCCTATTATACTATTACTCCAGTTTACAAGGTGGTCCAGATCTTCCTGAATAGTATCCCGGTCCTTCTCCGTGTTAGCAATACCCCCCAGCTTTGTGTCATCCGCAAACTTTATTAGCACATTCCCGCTCTTCTGTTTCAGGGCTGAGCAAAGCACAGGGTTAGGAGGCTCAAGCCCTCTGCTTCAGGGCTGAGCAGCAGTACAGTTTAAAGGGGCCCAGTCCTAAGTTCGGGCAGGGTGCCAAATGCAGAGGCAAAGCTCAGGCCCTTTTGGCTCAGGGCTGAGCAAAGCACAGCAGCAGACCATCTGCCGCTGTTAGGGCCCCGGGTTGGAACGCAGGCCCTCCCACACCACTGCGTTCCAGCCCGGGGCCCTAACAGCGGCAGACGGTCCGCTGCTGCGTCAGTGGGGATCCTGCCCGCAACACACTGACGTAGGCTCCAACAGGTCTGCAGCCAGACTGGAGTCGGCTGCCCCCGGGCTACTTCCGACCTCCCCCTCAGGGCCTGCCTGGTCCGTGGTGTCAGCCCCCGGGAAGTCCAACAGCATGGGCTCCTCGCGACCAGGGCTGGGTGGCAGGTCCGGCAGTTCCTCTGGGAAGTCCGGCCAGGCTTGCTCCAGCAGTTTCTCCAGGTAACAGCAGGGACGGGGAGGCTCCAGTGGCTCCTCCGGGTAGTATGACCGGGGAAGCTCCGGCAGCTCCTCCAAGTAGCGGGCGTGGGGAAGCTCCGGCCAGTCAAGGCGGCTGCCCTGGGTCCTAGAGGGGTCCCAGTCTCGAGCTCCCTGCAGCAGGTCTGCTCTCTGCGACGGCTGGGGCTTGACTGAGCTCTGACGGCTGGCTTTTGTACTTCCGGGTCGCTGGCTGACCCTCTGAGGGGCAGGCTCACTGCTCCTTAGCCCCGCCCACTCAGGCCTCTGGCTGGGCGCTCCCTGCTTTTGGCAGGAGGGGGGCCACACCGACTCACTACAGTGCTACAGGACTCTTTGTTGCTTTTTACAGATCCAGACTAACACGGCTACCACTCTGATACTAATTTATTGGAATGTACTCTGCTTTTTAGGCATACCACTAGTTATCCTGTAAACTTAATTGTATTGCCACTGCTGTGATTCCATATACATCACTAAAACCTATACAAATGTAGGCAACTCTCAATAACTCCAGGTCAGAGTCAAGCAGATATACATGGCAGGTTGCATAGATGGAATGGACCACATAACTAGATATGCTGAAAAATGGTTACTGCCTGATGAGGCAGTGATAGATAGATGGCCTGATGGATGCTGTCAAAATATCCAGGGTAAAAAGAAGTGTAGATCTTTTAGGCAAATACAATACAATGAACCATACAAACTCAAATTAAAAAAATGGTCTCTTTTCTCTTTTTTCAGCTTATGACCAAAATTATGGGAAAGGAGTGCAGTTATGCCCACTGTAAACCACAGAGCTCCACTACCTATAATGTCTGAAATCTGTGAGTGGCCAAAGTCATGAAAACATCAGACACCGTAGAAAAGACTACGGTCGACCAAACACTCTGCCCCTTGCTATCACAGGAAAGCAATGATGGAATTCTCCCATATTCATCTAACCAATGGTCCCTGTTTACTGCTTCAGGGTCAAGTGAAAAAACCCAGTGCAGTGCGGCTATAAATATCATGATCAGTTCAACCCTGCAAGAAACCAGGACTCACAGTAGTTAAGGATCAAGTGGATTAATAGGTCTTGTCACTCTCCTGATACTAGAGTACTTGTGGCATCTTAGAGACTAACAAATTTATTTGAGCATAAGTTTTCATGGGCTATCATCCACTTAATCAGATGCAGGTAGTGGAAAATACGGTAGGAAGATATATTTATATATATACACAGAGAACCTGAAACAATGGGTGTTACCATACACACTCTAACGAGAGTGATCAGTTAAGGTGAGCTATTACCAGCAGGAGAGAAAAAACCTTTTTGTAGTGGTAATCAAAATGGTCCATTTGCAGCAGTTGACAAGAAGGTGTGAGGAACAGTAGGGGGGGAGGGAAATAAACATGGGGAAACTATGATTATTCCCCCCCACACACACACGCTGTTCCTCACACCTTCTTGTCAACTGCTGCAAATGGACCATTTTAAGTACCACTACAAAACGTTTTTTTGTCTCCTGCTGGTAATAGCTCACCTTAACTGACCACTCTCGTTAGAGCAAGGGTGGGGAAATGGTATTTGGGCCAAAGAACTTATCCTCTTATTAAACAAGGTGTCATATGGGTATAACCATAAGGCATAGGAAGGATGAGGATATAGTAGTAAGAATATGTTTTATATAAGCTAGGGATGTACACAGATAGTTCTGACTACCCTTCTCCCTTCTGCTGATGGACTTTCTGATGCTGCCTGGTGCCTAGATACAAGGGTGAAGGGCATTTGATAGTTAGATGAAGAGAAAAAGGAAAGTAAAACAATATCCTTATTCCAGAACACTAATTTATTGATCCCACATCCTGTGTTATGTTTGTTATGTACCAAAAATTTTCTCCATGTTACATTCTGAGTTGAAACTGCATACACATTGTTTAAAGAAAAGGGAGGTGGCCTGATAATCAATTGAGATATTAATCCTGTCCTTAGGTCAGTGATTAACTCTTGTATGGATTGACTATTCCAAATAATTATGTATCCAAAGAGTTATTTGAGTCTGTGTGTATTATCATTAAAATCTCCCACACATCCTCAAAGGATCCAGTTTATTCTTTAGTTTCTTTATGTACTCTATATTTGCTTTCCATGTTAGTGTCGTGATCCATTATGTTTCTAAGACCTCGTCTACACTACTGGGGGTAAGTCAACATAAATTACACAACTCCAGCTACGTGAATAATATAGTTGGAGTCGACATAGCTTAGGTTGACTTACTGCAGTGTCTACATTGTGCTGTGTCAATGGGGCATGCTCTCCCATCGATTTACCTTACTCTTCTCATTACAGTGGAGTACTGGAGTCAAGGGAGAGCAATCTTCACTAGGCCCGCTAAATTGCCCCCCGGTGCATCGATCGCAGCAGCGTCGATCCCTAATAAGTGTAGACATGCCCTGAGACTATGCAATTGTCTTCCCGCTGCCTTAATATGAGCTGTGACTATTTCATGCTTGAATTCTTAACTTGAAGAGGACTGAGGAGGACTAGATGGTGAATGGCACATAGAAACTTTCACCTCTAGGTCACTCCCTGGTTCACATCTAGTCCAGGTGGGTCCAGACTAATAGCACTCACTATCTGAGGGCAGGATTCTGCAGCCTTTACTGAGGTTATGCAGTATTTGTTCACCTGAATAGCCCCAGGGATTCAGATTATCTCCTCCCTATATGGGTATTTCCCCACATTGTCCTGTTGGGCAGGCTGACATTTGATCTCCTGAGGAAAAGGCTGTGGGATCCATCCCCAAAGTTAGTGGATCCCCAGGAATCTATGGAAGTCTCTGGGGATCCAGAGGAAGACAAAAGCTAACTGTGTGGAGGATCTGTGCTTCCACACTGGCTCTGGCTTCTGGTAGACTGTCTGTGCCTTTCTCTTGCTCCAGTTCCCTCGCAGTAGAATCCCTGTGACACCAGAGACTCCCCTTCTTGCAGCTGCTCCCAAGAGTCCTAAGGGGCAGTTCTTTGAAAAGATAATACAGCTTTTTTGCCTAATTTTGATGGAGCTGGTGGGAGACGGTGTGTTTTCCCCCACCTCAGCCACTCCTCCCTCCAGCCTGCCTAGTTTCCACTCCCTCATCCTGAGTAGATTCTGGACTATATAGAAAATCCTCTGCAAGCCTATAGTACTAGAGAGAGGATTCATCTTGGTGCATGGACATAGCTCTAGACAAATGGAGCTACTCCCATGAGGAAGTATTAGGTACCATTGACCAGGCCAACTCTTCTGCTGCTGCCAAAATGCAGAGTCAGGGGCAATGTGCACAAGAGGCTTAAAGTCCCTCTACACTGCCCAGATCCTACTATAGCTCTGTACAGATTAGAGCCACTCTTCCTGCACCGTTAGACTGGTCTGCTGTAATACACAGCCAGGTGCAATGGCTGAATGGACCTGGGTACAGGCAGTCTGCTCAAACACCCTCTTTCCCAGCCAAGTCTTCTTTCCATTTTATGCTAGCAGTAGGGAAAGAGGCATAAGAGCCCCAACATCAGCTCTGTGCCACTGGAGGATCTCCTAGTGTTGCCAACAATCATGACCTGTGGGGATTTTCTTTAAGCCTCAAGGTCATGGAGTTATGTGATTTTGTGAGACTCTCAACTTTTTTTTAAGTAAGTCTCTAGCCCTCGTCATTGCAGAGAAAAGCTTGAGAACAAATGCTCAAAAAACAAGGCAAAGAAAAAGAATGCCAAATTTTGACTTAAATATCATGAGTGCTGATTCCTGGCTCATTATTTTTGAATGTCTGGCGTTGGAAATACCAGTCCCCTTTTCACTGGGGTAATCTTCCTTGGACTGCTTACACCAGATTGCCAAGTGGCCCCACTGCTCCAGAAGATCAGGCTTCATGTGTCCAACCTGGTCTCTGGTTAAAATACAGGACATAGTTCTCTAGAACTGTCAATCAGGTCTCCTTCCCCAACACCAAATTATTTAAAAATAAGAAACCACCACCTCCCCCAAAAGCAGAAAATGTAGAACATTTTACCAGGATCATAATGCAAAGCTGTTCATTTTCTAATTCAAGAAAAGCTTCTGAGAGCAGGGAATAATTTGCAGTCAGTCAGAGACAAAAGCCTGTTGGACCTATAAGGCCAAATTAAACCAGAGGTGAATGTGGTCTATACTTTTTTAATTAGTTAAATTTCCTGTTCAGAAATTGTTCATGTAACTTTAAAGTGTCTCCTTATTAAGGTGTTTTTAACCTGATAAACTCTTGAAATTATTGACCATATCCTAGTGTAAATGGATGTAGCTCCACTGAAAGTCAAGGGAACTACTCAGATTTATGCCAGCTGATGATCTGGTCCATAGGCCCTGATTTCAGAAGTGCCACACATCTACCTTTTCCACTGAGGCCTATAGTGTATATAAAATCTTCATTACTTTTAGGTAACTAAAGAGACCATTTTTCAAAGTCGTTTACTGATTGTTGCAATCCATCCTCGGTCACTCAAGATTTCAGAGCCAGAACAAAAGTGTTCAATAACGAGCAGTCCCCACTCTTATCACTATGCACTTCTGAAAATCCAACCATTTCGCTTGAAAAATCTGGCCTTATTGTTTCAAATTGGCGTGTTGTTTTTATATGTACTCATGTCAGATTTCTCTTGTCATCCCCCAGTCACAGAACAAAGCTGCGTGTGGTGATATGTTTATTTTCCAGTTCAGGTAGTTTCATGCACTGGCAACTTAACTTTGAAGAAATAATATATTTAAAAAGGAGATAATCTTAAATCTACCCACTTTAAAGTGAAGAGAAAAAAAATTCAGTTCACATGATTAACTGTCGTAAGCACAATACATACCATCAGAGGTGCCAAAGTCCAGCTTGAAAGGTTTTAAATGTTTCAAGCTGTTCAAGCATGCATTTCTTCCAACAGACAGAACCGATTATGATGATCACAGGCAAAACCTTAGTTAAACAGAGGATGTACAATTTTTGTAAATCGTTATGTGGCGATTACTAGTGATTGAAATAAATGAGTCTGAATATTTATTATCTTTAGAATTAGTTTTCTCTCTGTTTCCCTACAACTGAAAGAAAGAAGGGATGCTGCAGGTGGCAGAGAGGATTTGTGTCTTCTATGAGGGATGGGCAATGGGGTTCATATAAAAGAAGACCTAATCCTAACCCAAGATGAGCCTTTCTCAGGCTTTAAAAAGTTTGGTAAACTTATGTGTTTTTCGTTTCTGTATAACCTGTTCTATCTGATTTTAGTTGGGCCCGAATTACCACAACAAATGTTATTCCAGAGGAATTTCCTGCTCTGTTATTATTTAATATTTATATATTTTAGTAGTACCCAGAGGCCAGAATGAGGATCAGCTCCCCATTTGCTAGGTGTGGTACAAACTTATAGGAAGGGATAGAAGAAAGAACTATAGAAAATCCCAAAAGAAGGATGTTGTCATGGGATTCATAACCTAGTTTCACAGACTAAGATCCAGATCTGCAAAGATTTTTGACATCCCATTGATTTCAGTGGGAGTTAGGCACCTAAATATCTTTGAAGATCAGGGCTTACAGTCTTGTCTTGCACTCAAAGCCTGCAATGGTTTCACTAAAGGAGTTTTTAAAAATCAATATAGTTAAATTGGTGCACACTCCTGTGTTGACTCCCTTAAATCTGTTTAACCCTGGCAAAGCTACATTACTGTAAAGAAGGTTTAAATCAAACTCAGAATGGCCTCAGTGGGTTTTGCACCAAGCTAATTATGTCAGTTTCAAAGCACATCTGTAGTTAAAACAGTATGATTTTAAACAGGCTTTGATAGTGCAATCTGATCCATGCAGGCCAAGCCTGATACCATAGAGAGCCCTACCGACTTCTTTTGGAGTCCACTTGGAGATAAGGGTCTCCCTGTACAGATCCGATTGTGATTACTTCAAAAGCTTATCTGAACTTTAACTCTCAATACTAGAAATTATCAATACATCATATTTTGTATAGAAGAGAATATGAATATATAGACATGATGAACATTAAGGTCAAGATTTTCAAAACTGACCATATTTGGTGCCCCAGCTTTTGGCTGTCCAACTTGAAACACCTTAAAGAAGACTGATTTCCATGGTGAACAACCATCCTTTGAAAATCTGTCCTCTTTAAAAATTGAGGCACCTCAAATCACCAGTCACTTTTGAAAATCTTGGCCTTACGTTACTTAGGCAATAGACACCAGACCACCAACTAGAATAGAAAGGGTCAGAGCGTCAGCTGAGGTAAATTGGCATCGCTCCATTGAAAGTCAATGTAGCTATGCCAGTTTGCTCCAGCTGAGGATCTGGCCCAAAGTCTTATTTCACAATATAACTAGATTGCACAGCTTTGAAATCATACCGTGGCATAATGGTGTATGAAAAGCATGTAACTGTTAAATACATAAAAGAAAAAGTAATTCATATGCATAGGTAGAATGCCATAAATGTAAATAACTAAATTCTTTCAATTACTACACACCAAACTCATTCATTACCAAAATCTTCACACTACAGCCAGTATTAAAATAGCCCTGCTGCAAGTTTCTTCAAAGAAAGATGATTCAATTGATGTCTAGGAGCACCTGCAGCAGCCATCCATTCAGGCAGAACCAGTAGAGCAGCTCCACTGCTCAAATAATATAGGCAGCTGTGGTGAGATGTTGACAGATGTTTGGCTGCATGTGTGTGTTCTCTTTGCATGCCGCCTCAGCTCTGCACAGACAACTGGCATGGCAGACCTCGAGTGAACCGCCCAATGATCACAAGGTACATTAAAGGATGAAGGCACCCAGCCAGGTTTGTTGTTGATGAAGCACAGTACTAGCACCTGGCAAACTCTACAAGGATACTAAGACATATATGCCTGTGACAATGGATGCAGCTCAGTCAGTGGTGGGACTTTCCACTGCCCCCTAGGCCGGACAAAGATAGTCTAGGAGAAAGTTTCTCTTCTTACTACAGCAGCAATTACTCTGCTTTCTTACATGTAGATTTAATAAAGCTTTCTGAGCAAACACCAGCATTCTGTATTTGATGTAATAGAATATTAACTTGAATCTATATAGTGGTTTCCATCTAATGATCTCAAAGCAGCATTTGGGTCCAGGTTAAGGAAAACTTTCTTATCAAGATAACACATAAATATATGCTTAACTTCAAGCACGTATGTAAGGATCACTGAAGTCAGTGGGACTTAAGCACTGGAAGTTAAGGAAATCCTTAAGTGTTGTCCAGAATAAGCATTTTTTAAATATTTTCATGGCTCAGGGGCCTAACAAATGCAGGCTCAAAGCACCCAGATGAAGCTGGTATTGTTAAGTCAATTTACATATCACAGCAACTGTGACTTGTCCAGGGACACAGAAAATCAGTGGCAGAGCTGGATGTAGAACTAGGATCTCCTGAATACTATGCCTATATCTGACCCACAGTATCATTCTTCTTTCATTGCTTAAGATATAACACGAAATAAGAGCAGTAACTGGAACTCAAAAGAACAGTAACAAGACAAAATTAATTGATCTTTGCTGAAAAGTTCAGATTTGGTTTTTTTAATTGTTATTATTTTACTGAGCATTTTATAATGAATGCATGTACCAAATATCAAGCATCTGTATATATTATATACATATATATACATCTATGTCATGTACATAAGTGTTTATGTCTAAATATATATTAGTGCATGTATTAGCGAGATAGCATATACACTCCATATCAGATAAATATAGTTACTCCACACTTTCATTTAAATTTGTAATGGAAAATATCAGATCCAAGAGGAAATCAAAGGGGTTGATTAATATCAGAAAAGGAATACATAAAATTGGAGACAGAATGGATGCCTGCAAATCTTACTCTTTTGTATCTAGAGGTCACTAATTTAATTTTCTCCTCCCATACATGTGTTTTTTGTTTTTTAATTTCCAGGAATTCTTGACTATTTATTCAATAGTTAACCAACAGGAGCGTGAGTGTGCAGCATGCTGTGGGAAATGTCTCAGTGATATGTTTTCTTTGTTCAAAGTTGCTGAGGAACTGTGTTGGTGTAACTGAATAAACACTAGCTATCCTACTACTTACATGGGAGTATAATACGAACATCAATTAATGTCAAATGTATGCTTAATGGCTCAGACACTGCCATGTGTCACACTCCCAACACCCAACAAAGAATTATTGCATAGTTGCCTTGAAATCAAACTGAAAGTGTTTTTAAAAAAATCTGCAGATATGTGTAAAGGCAGATGGCTTGTTTATATATGATTTTAATAAGAACAATGTTTTCGTTACAAAATCTTGTGTGATTCATTCAGCATGTAAAACACAACAAAAGCAAAACAATGAGTAAGGCTTTACACACACACACACACACACACACACCAGTTTTTTGATTATGTAAACTGCTGAAATATTGTCGTCATGCTTGATTAGTGATGAGCTACCCTCCATCCTACCCTCACTTCCTGGCTGCATGGATGGGGAGGGGGATTTGTACTTCGTGTACAAAGCATTAGATGTTGTTGTACTGTTTTGTTTCCCCTCTGACAATTCCTTTAACAATAAATTGTAGCTGTCCTTTCCACACCCCACCTCTCTCCTATATCCAACACTAAACTTGACTTTAAATGTGGGTGGGATCATGAAAGAGATAATGGAGGTTATGCCACTGGCATTCATTGAATTGTCTGTCCCTGATCTACTTCCATCTCACTTGTCCTCCCTCTTTTCCTCCCACTGATAATATTCCTCCCACTGCTGCATGCTTCACAGATGTTTTCTTATCATGCTACCGAGTGGTTATTTTTTCAAGTGGCTTCTTAACGCAGATGTTCTTCAGGCAAGTGCCCTCCTAATCTTCTGTTGACACTGTTTTTCTTACACAAACAACAGATTGCTTTGCTGTGTTACTTCTCAACTAGCGAAAAATAAAAAAACGAACACAAGACAGTGAAGCCAATCATTGGGGGGTTTAAACACCTACCAATAATATTGTAAGACATCTGTGGCCACCTGGGATTTCACAGTTATCACTGTGTTTCACACTATGACCCCTTTGAAATTCTTCCCACTCCAAAAACACAGGCTCCCTACCCAGCTATTGCTTTTACTGTTAGCAATATAGGACCTATGACTCACAGTTGCACAATTCTGATTCTGTCCAATAGAGAGCAGTGGTACATGTGCACATATACATACCTCTCCCCCACACCATTTCATTATAGTATTTTGCCATTTGATGTACGCCTACCAAAAACCAAAACATAATATAACTCAGTTATTTCTATGCTGAGATCTAGATTTATAACAGTTAATGGATTCCTGTCACTCTTCTCTTCTAACTGAATTTGTACACCACAGTATTTTATTTGTTGGGTGTGGGGTTTATTATTTTTTTATTGTGTCCTAGCATCTTCTTTTCATTTTTAATAGAAAGATCAGTTCTGGTCACTAGAGCATATGTATTCTACAGCTGCATATGTGCTGCAGGTCATCATGTGATATTGGGTGGTGCTGCCCTTGCACCTGCCTACTTATTCTCCCAACATTTTAGAATTAGTTTGATAAATCATTGAGGGATGGACAAAAGGCTCACTGGAGGCTGGTTTCAGAAAGGATTGTGAGGTAAGGTAGCTGTGTAGAAATGCCATTGGGCTGGGGCACTGAGTGAAGTGCGAGCAGAAGTGTGACAGGATGTACCTACCACGCACTGGTTCAGCAAGGGTTAAGCCCACTCTGTGGGCCAAAGATGCCACACCCCCTGTCCCTGCTGGGCATACTCCAGCTGGAACCAGGATATAAAAAAGAGCAGCTCAGCTGAGTCTGGGCTGACTGCCGAAGGGAGCAGAGGTGCATTGCAGACTCCTGCAAAGAGACTTCCGGCACTCCAGGATGCAGAGGCCAGATGGGTTGACTCCCAGTCAACTGACACCACAGATGGAGGAGAGACCGCAGAACCCCCGGACTGCTGGCTGTGGAAGGATGGGTAGGAAGTAGCCATGGGGAACTAAACATTCATCTAGATGTAGAACCGGAGTTTGACTCAGTGTATTTCATAAGGTTTCCTGCTGAGTTGGTGGCAGATAACCCCACCACAGACAGGGTCCTGGGCTGGGACCCTGTGGAGTAGGAGGGCCCTGGTTCCCCTACCCTGGCTGCTACCCACCCCTGGGGAGTGGCCTATTCCCTTTGGCCATTAGGCTGCACTGCACTGCCGAGAATGGCAGTCCTATTGATTCTGGACATTGGGCCACACTGTCCTGCCACCAGGGGGTAGTCCTGTTGACTCTGGCTACTGGGCCACACTGCCCTATCTAGAAGGGTAATCCTATTGACTCTAGACTTTCTGCCCAACAACAAAAGACTGCTGCATGGACTCCGACCATTAGGCAATGCTGCCCTCAGAGCCGTGGTGACTTGGAAGTCTAGATCACTTAGGCTGCCCAAGTTTTACTTTAATTCCCCCACAACCCAACACCCCCTGACACGGTGGACCTTTTGACAAGAAGAAAGACAGAAAATAAATAAACTTCAAATGAGTTTGGGATAGTGACCGGAGGTCAGCTTCACCTCTGGTAT
The DNA here is from genome assembly GCF_003597395.2 of Chelonoidis abingdonii. Lineage (NCBI taxonomy): Eukaryota > Metazoa > Chordata > Testudines > Testudinidae > Chelonoidis > Chelonoidis abingdonii. Next base: position 172,438,422 of record NC_133771.1, read on the forward strand.
GAAGTGTCATAGTTCCATTACTTACATTTTGTCTTCACTGGAGTTGTGCCAGTTTAAACCAGTTGCAGATCTGGCCTGTACTTTTGATGTTAAGGGTGCTCAGCATGTTCCAAGACCATATCCTTAGAAAGGTGACATGGCCTAGGGGAATGGTCAGTGTTAGGAATCAGAAAATCTTGATTCAAGAAACTTCACCCCTCTTTTCCAGTTTCTCCTTCTATAAGTGAGTATAATGACAGTTGCATTAAAAATTAGAATAATATAAAATCAACATGGTGCATGTTAAATGGATTAACAGCTGTCTAACAGATGGGTCTCAAAATGTAATTGTAAATGTGGAGTCATCATCAAGTGGTTGTGCTTCCAGTGAGGTCCCACAGAGATCGTTTCATGGCCCTATCCTATTTAAAATTTTTATCCATGACTTGGAAGGAAACATAAAATAATCACAGATAAAGTTTGCAGATGACTCAAAAGTTGGGGGAGAGGTAAATAATGAAGAGGAGAGGTCATTGATACAGAATGATCCAAATCACTTAGTAAGCTGGGTGCAAGGAAACAATGTGTTTTAATATGGCTAAATAGAAATGTATATATGTAGGAACAAAGGATGGTGGCCATACTTACAGGCTGGGAGACTCTATGCTGGGAAGCAATGATGCTGAAAAAGATTTGGAGTAGGAGGGAGGATAATCAGCTCCCAGTGAAATGCTGTGGCCAAAAGGGCTAATGTTTTCCTGGGATGCATAAAGAAAGGAATCGTGAATAGGAGCAGAGGGGTTATCTTACCTTGTATTTGGCACTGGTGTGACTGCTGGTGGAATATTGTCTGCAGTTCTGGTGAACACAGTTCAAGAGGGATGTTGATAAATTGGAAAGGGTTCAGAGAAGAGCCATGGGCATTATTAAAGGATTAGCAAACCTGCCTTATAGTGAAAGCCACAGGGATCTCAATCTATATAGCTTAACAAAGAGAAGGTAAAGGAGTGACTTGATTACAGTCTGTAGATACCTACATGGGGAACAAATATTTAATAATGGGCTCTTCAACCTAACAGAGGAAGATATAACACAATGGGTGGAAGCTGAAGCTAGACAAATTCAGACTGGAAATAAGTCTTACGTTTTTTAACAATGAGAGTAATTAACCATTGGAACAATTTGCCAAGGGTCATGGTGGATTCTCCATCACTGACAATTTTAAATCAAGATTGGATGTTTTCTGACAGATATGCTGTAGGAATTATTCTGGGGATGTTCTATGGCCTGTGTTATACAAGAAGTCAGACTAGATGATCACAATGGTTCCTTCTGCCTTCGGAATCTATGCATAAATAAACAATACTTACTTACAGGACCTGATTTGTCACTGTGTTCCCAGGTTTATGCCAATGAAATCAATAGATTTGCACCAACAGAAAACTTGCAGTGAAGTTTTAGTCCCAATGTATTTACCTTTCATATGTGATTAGCTAATGCTTCTTGAGAGCTTTGAGGATATAAAACTCCAAGAGTTCTTACTACTTTAGGAGACTTATCTAAACCTCCACAATTTAGGGATTCCCAACATTTTTGAGATGAACAACGGGGTAAGAAAAGGACTAACTAATTTTCAAAATAGCATATCCACTGGTTAGCTCTCTATACCCAGTGGCAAAGAAAGTGCTCTGTGACTTCTATTTAGAAATAAAAGCATAGGGCCTGAACCAACCAGATTAAGAATGAAAATATTCAGTAAATGGTATGTATTTTTTTCTGCTACACACTTTTTTCAAGGCCTGAAAAATGGCTTCTCCCACCTCCCCCTTAAAAATAAGTGGAGGGTTTTGTCCATGTCCAGAGCTCAGACCAAAAATGCCCACAGACTCTGGGAATTCCTCTCAAACAGAATATATGTCTAATTTCAGATGTCTGCCCATCCCACTGGTGATTTCGTTACATTGGGAAAATCTCAGAGCCCTGGTTAAAAGAAAAAGGAGTGAAGGGGGAGTTTTTCCATGGAAGGATATAAAGAGAATCTCAAGCCAAGAAGAAAAAAGAGGGGGGAAAGCTAAATATTTTTTTAAAAAATCCTGCCTTGAAAATACATTAAATGGCTGAATAATTTCAAGAGTGAGTACAGAATATTACTGGAAGGAATAGCAGAAACAAAGTAGCTGACTTCGAAAGAAAGTGGAAAGTACTTCTGACTGGATTTCTACTAGCTGTGGGAAAGCTACTAGAAAAAAAGTGGGAAATGTTTAAGCAACTGTTGGAGAGAGTGCAGCTGAAATTCTTCCCAGTTAAATCTAAACAGGGAAAAGTGCAACATAGGCCATTGTGGTTAGGTAAGGAATGAGATGCAAAGAGTTTTACAAGCAGTAAGCTGAAAGCTTTCTAAAAATATATAAACAAATCTGGTGTGAAGGATTTGGAAGTACTTTGTGTAAAAATAAGCAGAAGTTAAAGGATCAAATTAAAGGAGCAAATGGAATTACTGAATGCTAAATTGCATAAATACTTCAACTGACAACAATGGACTCTTTAGCTATATTCACATTACAGAACAAGGAAAAAATAATAGCAGTATCCTAAAAACACAAAAAAATGAGAAGCGGGGCAATGGAAATGGTACTGTATTAATGATAGTACAGAGATGGAAGGAGAAAACAAGTCTTGTATTACAATACCTGATTTGGAGCCTGATCCTACATGCATTGAAGTATATCACAAAATTGTCAATGGGACAGATCCTCAGCTGCCCAAATGGCAGGGAAGAAGCAGAAGTGGCTATATGCCACCTTTCCAACCTTTCTCAACTCCAGTCTCTCAAGTCTGGTTCAACTTAGAGCAGCCTCAAAGTTGATATAAATTGTAATTGGTTTCAATGACCCTGAAGGGACTGGCAGCCAGGAATCACTGAGGTGCAGCTGTCAGAGGGGTAGCCATGTTAGTCTGGATCTTTAAAAAGCAACAAAGAGTCCTCTGGCACCTTATAGACTAACAGATGTATTGGAGCATAAGCTTTCGTGGGTGAATACCCACTTTGTCAGATGCATGTGCAGCTGCTTTCTGGCCACATGCCCCATGTGGCCCCACAATGTGGGCTGAGAATATGGGTGGTATGAGCCATTATGACAGCTCTATACCACTTGGGGATTCCCATTACAGTAGTAGAATCCCAAGGTAGCCCACTGGTGGTGACATCAGCTTCCTATCAGGTTCGCTTACCTTATGCATGATGCCAATAAATGGAAAAGAGAATTACAAAAGAAATATAGAATATGTTATATCCCTAAGTTGAAGTATTGTCATCTACTGACCAAGAAATGGATTTGTTAGTTGTAATATTATTAACAACATTTTATTTGGTTTGTGATAATGTGCTCAATACACTAGTCTCTTTCTGAACATATTATAAGATCCAGGGGCTGTCCTAAAGAGCTCAGACACCAAGAAGACAAGCAACATACAAATGGATGCAGTAGTGTAGAGAAAACACAGTGGGAGAGCACAAAGTATATGCACATATGGAAGACCTATATTCTTTGGGGGATCCATTGTGCTCACCTTTGAAAATCTGGCCCTAAAAGTCCATATTTTCAGAATATGTGTTAATCTTATTTTCAATAGAGATGAGAAAATTTTAAGATGACTGAATAGACAGCTTCAAAATAACAAAGAAGCTGATAATAAAGCACAAGATAAACTTTCCTCTAAGCTATGAGGCTCAACAAGCATGAAACATAGGCCAACAATTATAAAGGTAAGAATAAACAGAGAATCCAGCAACAACTTTTTTCTCTAAAAGCAGTCAATACATAAGATAAATTGCCAAATTATGCCATACAAGCACATTTGCATGAATGATTTAAGCAGTTTTATGGAGAAGGTCAAGAAACATAAAAAAACTAGAAGATAGAAGTGAGATAAATGTAATGGGGGCAAAAGGAGGCTACTTGAACATGCAGGCTGAACATGGACTACAAAGATCACTATAAACGGACAATGAAATTAACTATTATTATTTGTTTAATTACTTCATATTTATTTGTTTGAATAGAGCCAAATGAGTGCTAGATGCTTACAATGGAATTATCAGTAAGGGTTTGTTTACAAGGTCTACAAGAATGAGCCCAATTTCCTTTTTTAACCATTACGATAAAGGCCTTATTATTAGAAATATTAGACTTGACCAATGGAAGCGAAAAGTGCTTATCACCTTCCAGGAGTAGGTCCATTATTATTAACTTTAACTTTTAATTAGCAGAACCTTCTTGTCTCTATAGAACCATTTAGTTCTATTTAAAGTTAAGCCTGAACCCAAATCTAAACCCCAAATTTTAGAGCAGTTCAGATCTGGCCCTGAACTTAGTTGCTCAGCTCTGCTTCCTGGACCAGTCCTTAGTTGGTGTAAATCAGTGTAACGTCATTGACTTCGGTGGCACTATACCAGTTTACACCATCTGAGGATCTAGCTCTATATTTTTAATTCCAAAAATTTAAGGTAGAGAAGGCATGTGGAGCCAAAAGGCCTTTTCTGGATGGAGTAATCCTTTGATCCAACTGTGTCTCTACACCAGTCCTTTAAAACAGTGTTAGAGAATTATCTAAAAGCCATGCTCAAAAAGTAAATGGCAGTGGAATGGGATTACTTCTATTACTTAACACAACATTTATCATTCCGTTTCCTCACAACAGCACCACTAGCCTCCTCCTTCTCAATCAGATTTGCCCTAAGGCATGACGTTAATACTTCAGTATTTTTGTTTCTAGTAAATTTAATGCACGTGAACATTGCTGAATTGACAGCACTGGAGACTCTAGTCCCACTCTGTTGATATATACAACAGGTATCAATGTAAACTTCTTCTTTGCTACCCTGACAACAAGACTCGGTGGTGTTCTTGAGGGCCTGCCTCTAGGCATGAGAAGGACCCATCTCTGCTCTCTAGCCAGTCCTTTGCCTCTTTGCTGAGGGTACTAATTATTGACCATCGTGACTGTGCATTTTTTGCAATATGATCGTTTGTCCATTGAAATTGGACTGAAGCCACCAACTAATTTCTTATAGTTAAGCAGCCACAAGACGGTAAAGAGTATTAATCACTACTACCATTGGCTGGTTTGAAGGCAGTCACCTACAAGCTGTATCCCATTACCAATCGCTCTCTAGTTTCAAATCATGTTAGCACAGAAAATGACTAGTTCAGTGGATTTGGCATGGGAGGAAAGAAACGTAGCAAAATTGCATTATTGCAGTGAAAACACCTGGATGCCCTTAGGAAATAAATATAACAACTCTATTATTGTACTGAGAAAAATCATCACTTAAGAATTTTTAAAGGGAGAAATAATTTGAAGTGATCTTATTGTTTTTATGTGTCAGAAACAGCTTGGTAAAACAGCTCCTTCTTTTCTATTATCAAATGTTCTGACACATGGGTGGCATGAGCAAAGTGCAGGTTTCCTGTCCAGCTAAAATATCAGGATACAACATTGTTCATTGTGCTGACTGGTTCTGCTTTAAAATTAAAAGCCTTGATAAATGTTTTTTCTTATGCTGTGACAAAATAAAATCCCACTTACAGAAGTTATGGATGTTCCTTTATGCTTCCTAAAAATGCTACTGAATTAGGACCTGAATCTGCAACTCTTCCACAAAATAAAGTAGCACATACTGGCATGAATAACAACTGTTGCTTGATATAAATAAGAGTCGAAGAATTTGGCCCTAAAATCAGAGGAATTTTCACTCAGCTTTCTTGCTTCTCTCTTAATGAAGTATGACAATTTTGGATGGTTTAGTGTGGTATATAAGTGCCAGTCCTGTGAATTGATAGAAGAAGAAGACACTTAGCACTCACAGGACCAGGCCTATGCACCTTTTAGTCTCTAATTCTAGAACTTTCCAGCATACAGAAAAGCCTCCCATCTGATCTTATAGGGCACATTGCCTGGACTGTCATTCTTGGAGGCCTTCTTAAACTGCAGTTCAGAACTAAAAGTGAATTTCATCACTGTGCACAAGGCTCATGAATCACTTAAGTCACTTTAAGACTTCAAAATAGGGTTTAAATGGGATTTAGCAGTACATAGTCTTTGCCCTAGACCTGTGCCCAGGAATGAATTTCACCTCCTCAAAGCTCTATACAAATGGATGAAATGTGTCATTTTTATTAAATAGAAATCTACTCTGCATTTCTAAGTCTTGGGCCTTGGCTACACTGTCGCTTTATAGCACTGCAACTTTCTCGCTCAGGGGTGTGAAAAAAACACACCGGTGAGCGCAGCAATTACAGCACTGCAAAGCACCAGTGTAAACGGTGCTCCAGCGCTGGGAGCGTGGCTCCCAGCGCTGCAAGCTAATCCCCATGGGGAGGTGGAGTATCTGCAGCATGGGGAGAGCTCTCCCCCAGCGCTGGCGCTGTGACCACACTCGCACTTCAAAGAGCTGCCGCGGGAGCGCTCCCGTGGCAGCGCTTTGGAGTTTTGAGTGTAGCCAAGCCCTTGGACTCTGAGACAAAGGATCTTCCTGTTAATGGGGTGCCTTTAAGACTCCAACTACATATCACTCAGGCCAGATCTACACTTAAAAGGCTGCAATGGCATAGCTGTGCCTCTGTAGTGCTTCAGTGTAGACATGACCAACACTGATGGGCAGGCTTCTCCCATCACTGTATGTACTCCACCTCCCCGAGAGGTGGTAGCTGTGTTGATGGGAGAAGTCCACACTGCTGTCCACACTGGGGTTTAGGTCAGTATTATAACTGCATCACTCAGGGGTGTGGATTTTTTACACCCGTGAGCGACATAGTTTAAGCGACCTAATTTCCTTGTGTGGACGTTGCCTCGGGTACATCTGGGGAGGATACAGTGTAAATGCATTGACCAGAATTAATTGAAATCCTACATTTATTTTTAAATATGTATTAGAGAAACTCCATGATCCATTCTGTTCATAAAAATGTGAGTTCCTTTTCAACGCTGAAGTTTCTGTGGGCAGTTAATGGAGCTAAGCTCATATCCCATACTCTGGAACAAGAGAGAGGCAATTGTCATATGTCTCCATGCAAAGTTATCTTAAACTTATTCTATTTTTTCACTGCTATGAAACTCCATATTTTCCTTTTTTCCTTTCCAATAACTGTGACTTACACAAATGAATAGCACATCCTCCATATTGCCACAGATAGCAAAATCCCTCCCCTACTAGCCATTCTTTATTTGGCTTCCTACACTATAAGAAATTATTGTTCAATTCAGGGACAAGACAAGAGGGAGTGACTAACAACTCAGAGAGTCATTCTGCTGCAACCCTTAAGAGAATAGTCCCATTGATTTCAACTGGGGCTACTCATGTGGGTAAGGGCTACAAGATCTGTCTTTTCCCCTTCAATATAGCACCTATTTTTTGGCATCTTAAATTTCTTCTCTCTCCAATTACCATGATTTCTGTTTTAATTTATGTATTTCCAAACTCCTTTTACTGCACTTCATCTCAAAGATTCTAAGGCTCTTTTTAAACAAAGAGAGGGAAATGGAGGTTAACCACACAGAAGTACATAATATGTCAGTGAAGGGCAAATTCTCAAAACCTGAGACCTCACTTCTCTTCACAAAAATGTGGGAGCAACTGTGCATCTACACTGCTAAATACAATTACCATGACTGAGTACGCAAATTCAATATTTGTATACACAAATGGCTAGTTCAGATTCTGACTAACCATTTATACCAAATTAGCCTACACCAATCATGGCAACTATACACAAATATGTAATATGCATATGCATGCACAACATTATGCTTGGACCTCAGGTCTCTTTTTGAAAAAGAACCCTTATATTTCTTTCCCTGTATCTCAAAAGTGTATAATCCAATTCTGATGCCAAGATATGCTTAATCTGAGGAGTCCAGTCCACATACCTTGATACTGAAATTGGCATCTGCATATCTAAATGATGTGGTTTCCTAAATTCTGATTTCACAGACCAAACTGGAGCCTTTAATATAAAACAGGTTTCAGAGTGGCAGCCATGTTAGTCTGTATCAGCAAAAACAATGAGGAGTCCTTGTGGCACCTTAGAGACTAACAAATTTACTTGGGCATAAGTTTTAGGGGCTAAAACCACATCATCAGACCACTGGGGAACGCCTGATAAAAGGAAAACTGGAACTGAACCAAACCTGGTTTTTCAAGACTAAATCCTAGTTTTGCCCATTTTAGAGAGGGTCCGCAATAGAAATTTATTATCAGAACCAATTGAACTTTGGTTCAAATTAAACAGAACTTGCTGCTCATCTCTACTTAATAAACAGGCTGATGTGAAAAAACTCCACCCAGAAAGAACCTCTCTTTCTTCTCTTAAAACAAAACAAAACAAAACAAAACACATTTTTCATCTCTTCCTCTGTGCTAGTAAAGACAGATTATGTGTAGCTTGTCTGAATAGATTTTTCAAGCTAATTGTGGGATAATTTTCTCAGAAATTCCCATCATCATTTTTAAAGACAGGGATGATTATGTTCCTCTGTCACCCATCTGGAAAAATAGAGTGTGTTCATGTAATTTGAACATTTCAGCAAGAATGTGAGCCCATTGGTTTGGACTCTGGCTAATCACTCTGACATTAGTCCATCCTCTTAATAATTGTTAACAGTATCTTTCTTTCAGAAATGACCAGCCACACCTTCAGTTTCTCTCCTCTCTCCTTACCACATCTCCAATCACTTTCAAATCCTAATTTCCTTGCGGCTTATGATTATAAATGATTAAAAATTAATTGATGCCTCATGAAAAACATTGGAGACAATTCTATGTTTGTAGTACATATTCTATATTTCTTTTATATTACTAGGAATATTTGCATGAAAACAGGATCTTATTTCCTTAAACTACACCAAAATTAAGCTCCATGTCCCCACCTACAAGGCTCCATATAACTTTGTCTTTGAGTGCAGGTGGATTCTCTTCCCATTTACACCAGTTTTCTATCCATGTAACTTCATTGTTTTAAATGGAATTACTTTTGATTTGCACCTGGTGTGAGCAGAAAATCAGACCCAGTTACTCTATTTTGTCCACTTTTTGCACCTCCCTAGATCCCATTTTCTCTACCGAATTTTGATAACTCTGGCATCTATTACCATAACAAGCCTCCTTATTTTGAAATAGAATCACTCAGCTGTAATGCTATGTGTCTTCAAGACCCATCATGTTGACCACCTATGTTGATGAGGTCATTTTTATTTTAATCTACTTTAACTGTGGGGAATGCGTTTATATCCAGATATTTGAATCTATTACTGTTGGTCCCTGACAGTTGAAAGGATTTATATCTGAGGTCTCAGTTTTTGACTATCTTTAGTATTAATGTAAAACGAAAAATTTGACATGCTAATAATGTAGTAATTTGTCCCATTAGTAGTTTGAATCCTGATTTCTATATCTCTCCTTGGTTGACAAGGATAAAACACGTCCATTAAACATAAAATTAGCAGTTTCCAAACATAGATTTGGAACAGAAGCTTATGCAAGGGTTTCAGGAACAAAGAAGTCCTCACTAGTCCTTCTTTGCAATGTGTATACAATATTGTTCATGTACCTTATGTAACCCTTCTGCCTCTCTGAGTTGGCAGCAACAAGGGCTGGGTTCAGTATCCAGGGGTTCTATTTCAATAACACAATGCAAAACTGGCTTGAGCCCCCACCCAGTGACCTGGGACAATTATAGAACACTCCCCCAGGCGCCTCTAGGAGGCAATACTTCCCCACTCGCAAGCACAGAGTCCAAGTGTAGCAAAATCCTTTTAATAAAGGAGGGAAACAAGGCGGCATCACGTTGGACAAACACCACAAACAGAATTATAACACAAACCATAAGCAAAAAACCCACCTCCAAGTACGTTTGGCAATGTCTTTTCCCTCTTAGGGTCTTCAGTCCAATCACTCCAAAGTCCAACAACCCAAAAGTCTCTGTTTCTGGTCAGTGCCACCCCAGAGTTCAAAAGTTTGTCTGCAGAGTTTCTCCCCTTTCCCCCACAGCTTGGGTGGAAATGGGGGCGTACACAGGGTGTTAAGGGGCACCTTACATGGGCCAGGGGCCAACTGCTCCACCTCTCCATGGAATTCTGCTGCAGCCTTCACCACGACCAGCTCCACTCCACCAGCTGTGCCGCTCCTCCAGCCGATCCCGCAAACCACTCCACTCCGCTCACTGTTCCATGGGCTGCTCCAACGTGCTGCAAACTGCTCCGTCTCTCCGTGGAGTTCTGCTGCAGCCTTCACCACTACTAGCTCCACTCCACTCCACCAGCTGTGCCGCTCCTCCAGCCAACCCATGAGCCGCTTCCGCAAACTGCTTCACTCACCGTTCCATGGGCTGCTCCAACATGCTGCAAACTGCTCCGCTCTGCCAGCTGCTTAGCGATAGATCTTCAGGCTTCCCCACTAGTTAACACAGCACTCAGTGATCTCAGCTCAGTAAGCTTAGCTCTTTTAGTGATTTCAGCTCTTAGTGATTTCAGCTTGTAGTAGGGGAGCCCAGCTGTGGTGCACCACTGGCCCAACATGAATTCAGCTCAGCAGCCTCTAGATGGACTCCTAATAGATTCAAAATTAACTCTGCTCTTCAACAGTGGAGAGAGGAGGATGTGCAATTGGTGTTCCAGGCCCTCAAAAGGGGCCCATACCATCAAGTACACACACCAATCCCCAACCTCTCTCAATTCACTGGGTTTTGGCACCCATGTCCCTTGTCTAGCAAGCACCATCCACCTGATGGTGAGACATCTCTGTCACAAAGCAGTCCCACAGTTCCTCATCCACACAACCAGGGCGACAACACTCCACTCCTCCCGCCCCAACAACAAAGAAACTGGGGATCCCAGAGCTGTCAAAACAACCATCCCAGGCTGTTGCAGGCCATGCCAGACGAGGTGGGTGTGCCAATGCAAACACTTGAAATTCCCTTCCACACTCCCCACAATTCACCTGCTACATCCAGACATTTAATAAATGGAACCCAGTATAGCTGCTTGCGCTCCCTTTGCTCATGTCCTATGCTGTTTTAAACTTCAACAAATTTCATCTTTCCTGGTCCCTACTAACAAAATAAATCTTCCCAGGTAAGCCGATTTAAAAAAAAACAAAAACAGATCTGTGAGTAAAATTAAAATCTAAGTCAACAATCAGAAACTTTGAAAAACAGAACCATAATGTTGACTTCTAGTGAGCTAAGCAAGAATTTTGTAGGAGGTTAAGATCTTTTGAAATGAAATGTAAATTATTCACTATCTGGAACGTTCAAAGTACTTCAACATTCTACCCATGAGTTTGTCTGACCTGATTGGCAGCAAAATAAATATGATGGGTGGTCTGTTTAAGGCACCTGTCCAAGTCCAATCACATTACATTTTCATAGTATCAACATTTGAAAACACTATAACTGTTGCATCAACAAAAGTGCACGGGAATATCTCCAAAGCAGATGGCAACTAGCACATCACAAAAACATGCAGATCCTTGAGCCAATTCTATAGTTAAACAGCATCTACCACAGAGCAAAGGAAAGAGTAATTAGCATATTCAGACTTTCAGAACTTCCCAACATTAAATGCACACTGGGGACAGCAAAAGCGTAATTGCTCTCATGTACTATTTGCTTTCATTAGCACCATGCGCAGTTTGTGCTAAGTGATGCACTCTGAATCTGAGACACTATGCAAGTCGTTTTGAAAATACAGGCTAATTGTAGTGTAATAAAAAGCATAAAAATCCAAGCAAAGATCTTCATATCACAAATATTTGAGTGCTTGGAGCAATCAGTTCTTCACAGGGATATTGATCTTCACATATCCATTTTTATTATCATATCCATACATATCTAATAAAGGACTCATTTCCAGACATTGGTGCACCTAAAAATACTCACATATTTCATGCAGAATTTGTTCACACAACATGAGACATGTGCACACACCATTTGTAAATATTTCTTAGACATCAAAGGGCCTAATTATGCTCTCAATTGCACAGGCACAAACCTAGACTTCAGTGGACTCAGTATGAATTTGGATTGATTTAAATGAGATTTTGCACATTGTCTGAAAACCTAGCTCTGTATGTCCAGTAGTGGTGGATGAGTTATCCTGGTTTATTGTTGCCCAAATGTTTTATTTTTAGAATACTTTTAAGTGAACTAGGTTCTAGTGGAAAGTGCCAGACTGACACAGAATGATGTGTATCTCCTACTCACATGACTGAGTGCTTATATGAGTACAGGAATAATGGTGGCACATCTAGGTTCAGAAAAGTTACAACATTAACAGTGGCCAGTCTAGCTTCCTGACACTGACCTGCTAATGTTTCTCAGTTTTCTTTAGCTTCTCGGCTGAGGGTGACAAGAAGAGTTTTTGTTATTGCTAACTGTGGTAGTAGTTTGTATGATGTGGATAAATGTCCAGCAGTAACAGAGCTGAGGACACTAGTTCGTTTCACATTCCCATCAGAAAGTAATGAGACAATAACTATAATAATCTATAAAATATAACAATCTGAAGCGGGTTTGAATCAGTCCTCTGAGACATGCAGCCCTCAATTTCTCAAGAAACTAACAGGTCAAATGCTAATACTATGGCCATGACTTGAAGTCCAACAACAGAAGGTTAAAAGTGGAAACATAAAGTCCAAGTAAATAAAATCATTAGAGAACAACCATCTTATTAAGCTTTATTACATTTGGCATTTATTACTGCTTGTACCTTGCACAGTACATCCAGACCTTATCTTATTATAAGATATCAAACCTGCAGTTTTGGGTTACAGTATAAGCTATTGAGAAAAATAATAAAATATGACTTGATGAGTTTATATATTATGCTAACTCTCAACATTAAATGGAAATATTATTTTTTACTAAGAAATGCATTGGGCGCTCCTTTTGTGTATTACGTTTTACATGAAAAAGATAAGCCACAGTGTCATTTCCTTATCTTGAATGTTTAGACTGCAATCAGCCAACAGTGCAATGTTTCACAACCAGAAATATATACGAACACTTTCTCTGATGAAGCAATGTGCTACACTTTGTGTTACAAGAAACACACAATATTTACGTGGATAGTCCATATTCTTTTCTAATAACTATGCGTTTCCTTTTGCCTACTGCCTTCTATCAATTTTCTTGTAATGCCCTGTATTTTTTCAGTATTAAAAAGGTTATGAGTCGATCTTGTCAAATAAGCACAGAATTGCACTAGAAATGTGAATAAGATACTCATTTTCCCAAATGAAATACTATAAATTTAGGCCAATATAAACTTGTCAGAATTATGCCTCTAAGTTTCACACCAGGGTGTGGTGCTGCACAGCTGGGGAGCTGAGCTAATAAGTGTTGAAAAATGAAAAATGCTGTTTTATGGCATCACATAAATTTGCAAAAATGTACTTACACCTACGCCCCACTTTCAAAAAATAAATGTTAAAATGTGGAAGCCATAAGGATCAGGTCCCAGTAGTATAAAAGTGGGAGGAGGGCAATAAGAAGGGTCTATCAGGGAGTTCTTTATTTAACATATGTTTCTTAAACTGATACAAATTTGCAGAATATTTTACCTGTTGGATCCTAGAATGGGCAAATTTAACAAAATACTGTTAATAATAGGGTTGCCAACTTTCTAATCACACAAAACCAAACACCCCTACCCTGCCTTCTCCAAGGCCCTGCCCCTGCTCATTCCATCCCCTTCCCTCCATTGCTTGCTCTCCCTCACCCTCACTCACTTTCACCAGGCTGGGATGGGGGGAAGAGGAGGGGGAAGGCTCTGGCTGGGGGTGCAGGCTCTGGGGTGGGGCTGGGATGAGGGGTTTGGGGTGTGGGAGAGGAGGTTGTGGTGTGGGGGGTATGGGCTGTGGGCTGGGGTGTGGGCTCTGTGTGAGGCCAGAAATGAGGGGTTCAGGAGAGAGCTCCAGGCTGGGGCAGGAGGTTGGAGTGTGGGGGAGGGAAGGCGGAGGACTCCAGCTGGGGGTGCAGGCTCTGGGGTGGGGCTGGGGATGAGGGGTTTGGGGTGCAGGAGGGGGCTGGGGCAGGGTGTTGGGAGGGTGTGGGCTCCAGGATGGACTTTGAGTGCAGGAGTGGACTCTGGGTTGGGGCAGGGGGTTGGGGTGTGGAGAGGATTTGGAGTGCAGGGTCCTGGCGGCACTTACCCCAGGAAGTGGGAAGCTCCCGGGAAGCGGCTGCCAGGTCCCTGCAGCACCTAGAAGCATGGTCAGCCCGGGAGGCTTTGAGCACTGCCCTTGCTCTGAGGGCCGGGTCTGCAGCTCCCACTGGCTGGGAATCACGATCAATGGGAGCTGAGGGGGTGGCCAGAGAGGCTTCACGTACTGCTCTCATGCCTGTAGGCACCGACCCCGCAGCTCCCATCATAGGCACCAATTTTCTCTGGTGCAGGTGGGTGCCTGTGCCTCCCTGCCCCTGGCCCTGCCCCCACACCATCCTTGCCCCTGGCCCGGCCCCCATGACTGCAGTAGGTCCACCGGACCAGCATGTCGCCCCCCCGGCAAAATAGCGCCCCCCAAAAATTCTGGCACCCTAGGCCATTGCCTAGGTCGCCTAAATGGTAGCACTGGCCCTGACTACAAGTACTCCTGTTCTTTATACTTCAATAATGTTAGCATTTAAATGGTACCAATTAGGTGTTGATGTTCACACCTCATTGAGGGGAAAGGGACAAAGGAGAGGTGAGTTCCCTCATTTGCTGCTATTTCTTTAGCTGGAGTTAGTTTTCTGCTAGACTGAGCTAACAAGGAGAAGAACATTGATTTACACCATGACAACTGTTAATCTGCAATGGGAAAAAAACAGAAGCTCAATTTTTTCATAATAAAAGATCAGAATTTGCTGAGTATTTCAAAGTGCAGCCAAAAATGGGGAAAGAAATTAAAATCACCAATCTCTGATTTTTGTGCATCAGTGACTTTTTCCTATCCCTGCTATTAAGGCAGTTTTAAGGGATTTTGCTATATGTGCTTCAGTGAGAAATTTACAATCTCACTCATTCAAATTATCCCCCCAAGTGTCTGACAGCAGTAGCCTCTTGGCCAGTCAGTCTGGGAAGAGAAAACGTACAATAATGTCACAAGGGAAAGGAGGAGCTTTCACTGAGCTCTGATAAAATTTCAGGTCACGTCCATTGAGCATTCTCAGAAGTGATTTATCAATTATTTATACTTTTTGCCTTCCTGACACAAAACTTAGGGAAGCACATGCGTCCTTGAGAATATTTCCAAGGATCATGCTTCAGCCATTTTTGTTTAACCCTGTACAAAATAAGCAAGATTAGAATTATTTTACTGTAGGTAAAGTATTTTTTTCCCACTTTCCCATAACTCAACAATTGTTGAAGGAATTCTATCCAAACATTAAAAAATAAATCACCTTCAGGAAGAAAGAAATCATAGAACATTTTCACCCTAAATGAGAATGTTTCAGCAAACCCAGGGGTCTTTATTAATAAATTCTTACTCGTGTATTAATTTGTACTGCAGTAGTGCCTGAGAGCTCTAGTCAGGACCAGAACCCCATTGTTCCAGGAACTATACAAACAGAACAAAAAGAGAGTCCCTGCGGCAAAGAGCTTATAGAAACTGCTTGTGCTGGCAAGTGATGTAGTAATAAAGGGCTGAAGAGAAAGAAGGTTGACTGATGATTAGAAAGGGCTTGGGTAATGGGATTTTTTTCTGCATTTGCCTGTATAAACCTTTTGATAAGCCTGTGGGTGATACCAATTACTCTGTTTGAACTACAACTCCAATGAGGTACTGTGGTGCATTTCAGAATTGAAATATTTTGGTTTTTTACTGAAAAGTCAAACTTTTCCACAGAAAACTTTGAGGAAAACTATTTTTTATTTTTATTTTAGCTGGAACAATGAGTGGTCAGAAGTGCAGACTGTATTAGAGTGCTACTGAAGCCAGTGTAGAAATATGATATACCAGAGAAGGTATTCTTAACCATACACTATCAGGGCAAGGTCTACACTGAAGAATTTTAGTAGACAATTGCTACCAGAAGTGCAGCAGTTCTGGTGGGAAATGTTTGCTAAAACTCCCTCTTGAAGGTAAGGCCATGATACTTACTGAAAAGAGAAGACTAATAAAGAAGACATTCCATGTGAATTGTGGTTCAAAGCAATGCCACAGCTTTCCTTTTCTTTTAATCTGTTTTGGGAAT
Organism: Chelonoidis abingdonii; assembly: GCF_003597395.2. Classification (NCBI taxonomy): domain Eukaryota; kingdom Metazoa; phylum Chordata; order Testudines; family Testudinidae; genus Chelonoidis; species Chelonoidis abingdonii. The sequence continues at coordinate 172,454,636 of NC_133771.1, forward strand.
GCAAAGTTCAGTAGGCAGTTTATTTATGTCTAATCATTGTAACCGGCATGGTGGCTTTCACAAGAAGAATGAACAGGCAAAAGGAAGGAAGGATAGGAAAGAATCAGAGAGATTTGGCATTCATTTCTGATGCCTTCTGTTCTGGAAAAAAGTAATAAAATTATACCTACTATTACGCAACTTACCTGGATGAACACCAAATGCTAAACATGGGACCTATAAGTGGTTGGAGTGTCAGGGACAATGTCCCAACATATACTTCGTGCTTAATTTCCATATCAGAATCCCTGCTTATATCAACTCCATCTGCATGCAAACATAAACCTGTTAGAAATAAAAATCTATATAGCACCTGTGGGCCAACTGACTCATAAAAAAGAAAATGTTGAATGAATACAAGCTGACCACAAACTGTATTTTTCAATAAATAGAGCCTTTAGATTTTCATTTAGATGTCTATAGGTGGGAGCAAAGAGAAGAGAGACTCAGATCCCTGTATGTAATTATAGCGGGCTAGATGTTACATACCCCTGACATAAAAAGTACTCTGCAGCATATTGTTTTCAGCTAAAATTAACTTTGAAGTGTAAAATCACTTCAAATGAGAAAAAAAAATCAAAAAAGCTACAGATGGGTCAAATTCTTGTGCATTCCTCTGACTAGGTTGAAGATTAGTACATATATATCAGAGAGCACGATGGGTGGCATTCGATACTGAGAAGCAGAATAATGAAAGTGAATATTAATTTTGAGCTATGACCAAAGCCAAATATGCCCCTATGTGTTCATTTAAACGTTTATTTAGAGTTTGTTTTAAGACAAAAATGTGAAAGGAAAAAATAGTAGTGCTCTCAACAGAAAATGTGTTGGTTTTTAGTGGTGTAGGGAGGAATTATTTTTATTAATATTGTGGTATACAATAAACCCTTTGAAGACATATTACACGTCTGTATGAGTGAATTTTTTTTTTACATCAGAACATGCAGTATAAATTGCTCAGTCCTACACAATTTGCAAACTACTACCACAGTGGCTATACCTGTCGAGGATTATTATTATATATTGTTATATTGTTAAAATAATCTGTTCAAATTTAACCTTCTCCTGATTAGTAAAGCTGTATGCTTGCAATGGCCATAATTGCCATGATAAAACCACAGGCTAGAATTCTTCCATCGACCTAGTGCTGTCAATGCTAGGTCACGTTAGATCTGCTTGAATGCAGTTGAGTGCTGGGGGTGGGGGAGAGAGGGAAAGAGTGTCCTAGGGAATCAGTTGGGCTAGCATCCACCTCCATTGTTTGTGTTGGGTTATCTCTAAAGTTCCCACAGAGGTCATAGAGATCCTTCCATTGACTTCAAGGAAAGTTAATGACAGCCTTTAATTGGTTTTTAATAAAAATAAACAGTTAAATCATGTGCCAAGACTGTGCCTCCCCCTTTCTAACTTTAAAAAAAAAAATTTAAAACATGCCAAATCAATACATTGCCAAACAAACCCAAGATTATTTTTTTCCAGTTTGGCTCTGGCATCCAGTCTTCCTAACTGACACAGAGTAACTCTCTACCTCTAAAGATAACTGGACTTGCCTCTATTATTTGAAATTCAGACAAAAGCAAAACAAGAGGCAGAGACAAAGACAATTATTTTTCTACATAACTAAGTCAGATAGCAATATCCTACCTTTGCCCAGGGTAACCCCTCGCTTTTATGAGCATAGAATTTACCCACAAACAGAATAATGAAATGTGAAGTAATGTTATTAATAAATAAGGATAATTAAAAATATGAATATGTCTTATGATAATGATTGAAGTTTCCTGGTTAACCCATTTTAAAAGTCAACATTAATCAACAATATCAATATTGGAGATATCACATTCTTTGAATAGAAAATAATTAGTATCTCAGATAATAACTGTTGGTAAATGTTCACTTTTTATGCTGATCACTACATTTGCCTCTTTTCTTTGTGACCACTATTTTACTGGAATTTTGCATTCTTGTGTTGTGCAACTGTAATCTTATAAAGCTTGACAAAATGCTGAATTCGGTCCTCTGCTCATTAAAGTAAATTCATTCAATTTCCATTAAATTCAGAAAGGTATTTTTTTTTTTATATTTACTTATTGAACTAGGGAGAACATGTGACCAGAGCTAAGCCTGATTTTCTTAAAAGTATAAAATTAAGAGGAACAATACCCCTTAGAACAGCATAATGCTTCTGGATACACAGTAAAGATATTTGCTTATATCTTAGATATGCAGCATGCCATATACATGTGCCACTGCAAGTCACAGTGATGCCCACAGATTTGATGGCCTAGGTATGCTAGGAAACGGTACTCCATGATGGTAAAAGAAAGAGTAATTCAAACAGAAATATGAGCACATGTTCTTCATATTACACATACACTGATATTTCACCTACATAACCCACAGTCATTGTTAAGGTAATAACACACTACCTCAAGGGGTTATAAGGTTTCATTACATTTTTAAGGACTAACAGGTGTGCCCCTATAGCTTGCCAAATACTTCATGATGAACTGCAAAACTAAACTGTAAACTCATTATTCAGCCCCTGGATCACACTGCACCTGCTCAGTGAAACGGCAGTATTGGGATTTGTTTGGTTGTCCTTACTTGAATGCTATGGACCTCAAATCACCATGGTAGTGGTTAATCTACACAGCACCAAAATATTCTTATGGCCTCAATGAAATCATACATGGTACATAAAAGTGGGCAAGGGACACCGTGTAATACAAGAGGACTCCTGTGCCTTCTCACAAGGTATTCAGACCTGCAGAACAGTAAAAGCTATCAAAAGCAACAAAGTAATTATGTACAGGGATGGCTTTAAGGATGGGCAAAATTGTCAATGTCTATTGGGCCTTTCACAATGCTGGGTCTGTCTAGGTCCCTCACTTTGTGATATGCCTTGAAGAATCACTAAGCAAAGTCTCTACCACCTGGTCTCCCTCAGTTCATTTGCCAACTGGGCCTTTATCTGTAAAACTACACCTGGACACACTGAAACTTAATTACATTTCCAGACTTGTACAGCGACATGAAAGAAACAAACCTCCTTTACTGTTTGCTCCATAGTTTGCCTACCATATGGCATTTCTAAATATAGAAACCACAAACCTAAAATGTATTCTATAAATAGATTAAAACAGAGGACAGGGAACAACAATGAAATCTTCTGAGCCAGTCTCAAATAGAAGGAAGTGACAAGGGTTTGATTTGTTCTGGTAGCAAGGGTGGATTCATATCAACTGTCATGGTTTGGTGCTAGCTGCATCTTTGACCCCCTCTGGTCTCTCTAAGTGCACCCTCTCAGGTGACAGCCCTCTCAACTTCACCTTTCTCAGGAGCAGAATCCTGCCATTCTCCTACTCACAGACCAGGTCTTGGGCTTACCCCCATGTGTACCAACCACAATTGCTCAGCTAGCCAGACTGGGTTCGTCCCCTCCAATTCTTCCCATTGGAACTGTGACCTGTAGTGAATATAGTAACTCATAACAGGCTTCTTAAAACCAAGTATTGTTTAATTGTAACAACAGGAACGCAGCATAATGGGAGAAGAGAATTTTAAAACAATAACATTTTATTTTACTTAAAATCTGACCATCCTGAAATGAAGATGTAGGCAGGTGAAGCTTCCTCAAGGCATCCCAGGGCCATCTACCCCCATCAATAGAGTGCAGTATTTTTAAATCCCTCTCTGTCTTTTGATCTTCCCTCCTTCATGGAGGCATATGCGTGTGACTGAGTTCTAGGAAAGCTAGTCTGGCAAGCCCTCCAGTGGGCAGAAATAGAATATTACAGTTAATAATCCTGAGTGTTGCTGAAGAGCTCCTATGTGGGGTATTGTCCATTTCCTGACCACCCAGACACTGAATTAACCCAATATATGCATGCAATAAACATTTTTACAATACTCAGACCAACACATCGAGCACATAGTTGTGAAGGAAGTACGTGATGCCTGAATTATTTTATATTGTATGTCCATCTATTAGATTGTTATTGTGTGGTTTCCTATACAACTACAAGGGATTAATCACAACAAGAGTGGACAGCATGTAAGCTAGAAAGCAGATAATATTTGCATGTAGACCCATTTGCTGACATCTAGAAGATTAATGCAGAGCATCAATTGCTTTGAAGTATACACCTGTTCCTCCCCCTGGTCTCCTGTGGACCACATAAAACGGTGTAACCAGGTTCAAGAGACAAAGGGCATTGACAAAGACTTTAGGAATAGATAAAACGGCAACTCCTGAAGAAAAGGGAGAGAGAGAGAGCTTGCATGGATGCTGACTGTCCTCTCCAGACCAAAGAAGTGGGAGCACCTGGGATAAACCAGCCTTACCTAAAACATTAGGTAAGACAGATATGGGTTTAAACTGTTCACGTTGTGTTAAAAATCTTTTTCTTGTTATGCTTTGTTCCTGTTTAGATTAAGCAATACAGAGGTTGTTGTTTGGGTCACTGTATGCACCAGCTCCTGAAGGGAAGAATTGCAGGGACTGAACCTAGTCCTGGTTGGTCCATCAGAGGCTGTAGTCCAAGAACTAGTCTGAGGCAGGTCTACATTAAAAGTTAGAGCAGCAAAGAGTCCTGTGGCACCTTGTAGACTAACAGACGTATTGGAGCATGAGCTTTCATGGGTGAATACCTTGCATCCGATGAAGTGGGTGTTCACCCACGAAAGCTCATGCTCCAATATGTCTGTTAGTCTATAAGGTACCACAGGACTCTTTCCTGCTTTTACAGATACAGACTAACACGGCTACCCCTCTGATTAAAAGTTAGGTGGTCCCAGCTATGTTGTGAATGGGTGTGAAAAATCCATCCCTCTGAGCGACACTGTTAAGTTGACCCAGCACAGGCAGCGCTAGGTCAATGGAAGAATTCTTCCATCAACCTACCTACCACCTCTGAGGAAGATGGATTAACTACAGCAATTGGAGAAACCCTCTCATCACTGTAATGAAGTGTCTACACTAAAGCGCTACAGCAGCACTGCTGCAGTGTTCCTAGTAAAGACATAGTCTATGAGTGGGAGAATCATGGAATTCCACTCCAGAGGGAAGTGAAGACATAAGACCTGTCACTTGAGTGGGGGCACTTAGAACAGAGAGTGAGGTCAAATATGCCCTGAACTGCAACAGTAGTATTGATAGATTATTAAAGGCAACTCTGAATCCATCATATAAAATTCTGAATGTAACACACAATGCGGCTTCAGGGGTTAATAATAATAATAGTTAGCACTTTAAGCATCCCAGTTTGGAGCATTTTCCTGCTCATCCCTGTTCTAACTATCTAGTGGTGTCTGTGCTGATCTTTGGGACCTGTTTTGCAACATGAAACTTATTTTGTAGGGGGCTTGGGAAAGATCCAAAGTGACAGTAACAAAGTTCAGTGTGGTTCTGATTTCCTGTTTTGTTTTGGGCTTTTTTTTCGAAGTAGAGAGAAAAAAGAATTCAATGGTCAGCCAGGGACGCAGTATCAGTGCTCTCTTTCTGTGCCTGTTAGTGAGAAAATGAGAATCTTTAGCGTTTAATCGTCTAGGACTTGTGGTGATAGCACTGCTACTTCTCACAGTCCCTTTCCCATTTCTTCACCTTCTACCACTTGTACTTTTTCCCACAACCACATTTTTTAAAACCACACAGTGGCAGCTACTGATGATTAAAAAATGACATTTCTGTGAAAAATCTGTCCCTTTTCTTGCAATCTCCCCCCCCTCCCCCCGTTTGGAATTTTCCAACCAACTCCCCTTCCAGCAGCTCACTGCAGTGGATGCCTGCCCTGATCCCTGCTCCCTTGGGAAACTGGGTTCATAACAAAACCCATTATTGCAAGTGAGTCACAAGGTCGCGTGGGGATCCAAAGGATCAGATTGTATGCCCACTCTAGGCTAGGATTGCCACTTTATTGGAAGTACCTAGCCTGGATGAGATAGCAGTAAGGATGCTCAGTACCCACTGTCAGCTCTCCAGTTTTATGGGTCAGGCTCATCCCAGATAGCCAGGGCCGGCTTTAGGCCGATTTGGCTGATTCCGGGGAATCGGGCCCCGCGCCTTAGGCACCTTTTTATTTATTTATTTATTTTTAACTTACCCCGGTCCCCGGCTGCGGTCTGCTCCATGGTCCCGCTCCTTTGAGTGAAGCGCCGGCGGGAGTGCGGCATGGCCCCGCTCTCCCAGCTAGAGCTCCAGCCAGGGTGGCGGGGCTTGCCGCGCTCTGGCCGGGGCTCCAGCCGTGAGAGTGGGGCAGCGGCTGGAGCTCCAGGCCCTTTAAATAGCCTCTCGACCCTGGGGCAGTGAGAGGCTGGGGGGAGAGGGGGTATTTAAAAGGCCTGGGACTCCAGCTGCCTCTGCCACCCCGGTCCTTCAAATAGCCGCCGGAGCCCCGCCTCCCCCATGCATTCTCCAGCGCTCCCGCGGCTATTTAAAAGGTCCCCGGAGTAGAAGGGGGTTTGGGGGCTACTTAAATGGCTGGGGATCCTGCCCACATGACCTTCCCACAGCATTCCTTCCCCCCCTGCCTGCAGCCAGCTCTGCACCCCGTGCCCACAGCCACCTCTGCCAAACCCCCTGTCCTGTCTCCAGCCAACCCCTGCCACACATCCCTGCAGCCCTGCCCAAAGCCAGCCAGCCCCCCTCTACACTGCTGCCTGCACCAGCCCTGCACACTCTGCCCAGCCCACACCCCCTGCCCTGTCTCCAGTCAACCCCTGCTGCACCCCATGGCCTGAAGCCAGCCAGTCCCACACTCCTCTGTCTCCAGCCCTGCTGCACACCCCCTGCAGCCCTGCCTGAAGCCAGCCAGCCCGCCCCACACCCCTTGTCTCCAACCAGCCCCACATCCCTTGCCCTGCCTGCAGCCAGACCCTACCTCCAGCCAGCCCCATGTCTACTGCTGCCCTGCAGTTTCCAGGGCATTAACCCTGCACACCTGCCACAATGAGGGGGCAGGGAGCAGCCAGGACCAACACATGTGCACACCCCCACGGAGTGGCAGGGACCCACACATGTGAAACGGCAGTCATTAATAGCCAATCAACAGCATATATGATGCAATGTATATAATTTTATTATTCATATAGCTATGAAAAGTAAATAATACATGAAAGAAATCAGAGACTTTTTTTTCCTTTTTTTTTTTAAGTCATCCCTGCCAGGGCCCCACCGAAAATGTTCGAATTGGGCCCCGCACTTCCTAAAGCCGGCCCTGCAGAAGGCCGGTGGTTTCTTTCTGTACTACAGAGATGGCACCCCTACGTGACTAGGCAAGATATGGAGGGGCCCACGGGCACTGGTGCCTATGCAGCTGCAGCTCAGATCAAACCCGAACTGATGGCGAGAAGCAAAGCTGGCACAGCCCTGCCTGGGCCACACTCGCCTTGGGATGGGTAAGGGGGAGGAGGGCTGTTTAGGAGAGCTCTTGGGAGCGTTACGAAGGGGAGAGCGGGCTCAGGCCTCCTACGGCCCGGCGCGCGCCTCACGTACAACCCGCAGCCTGGCGCGCGGCCGCCCCACCTCCACGCGAAGCCTGCAGCGAGCGACCTAAGCGGCGGGGCGGGGACAGACAGCGAGCGAGCTAGGGAGTCGCGCCGGCGCAGGACGGGAAGCAGGCCCTGCCCAGCGCTTGGCTGAGGGGAGCTGTGGTCATGGCGGGCAGCGCCGCGCTGCAGCGGAGCGTTGTGTCCCCGGCGGGCAGGCACCGCGCCTCGGTGATCCTGCTGCACGGCTCAGGTGCAGGCCTCAAGGCGCTGTGTCCCCAGGCACTTGCAGGGGGGCGCTAGGCTGGGACCAGCCCGGGGACCCTGCCCCACTCTGCAGGGGTGGGGGCTGCTGGGCTGGGGCGAGCCTTGGGGGCCCTGCCCTATCTGCAGGGAAGTAGCTGAGGTCGGGCCTTAGGGGTGTGTTGTTCAGCAGTGGTTAGTGCAGAAGTAGGGACCATCTTGAATTTAGTCTGGAGGCTCAGGCTTTTGCTGATGGAGTGGCACCCCTACCTTTAATGACATGGCTCCTGTGAGTAAGGGCTCAAAATCAGACCCTTGACCTCACCATGCCTCATTCTCCACCTGTAAAATGGCAATAGGGGCAGTAGAGGGACTCTTGTCAGTTTGAAATCTAGACAATTTAAAAAACGGAGTTAAAATGAGTTTGAGGTTCTGTATCTGCTCCCAAATTCCCATGCTCCTTTTTTGTGGTTTTACACTCACAATTTCCTCCCCTTTCAAAAATGTTTTTCTCTCTCCTGCTGCAGTCTGCACACAAATAACAGGGAAACTAAGGCTACAAATCCTGAAAACACTTAGGCCATGTCTAGACTAGGATAAAAAGTGTGGTAGCTAACATCCTAACTGATGCATTTTAAAAGTCTAGTGTAGACAAGGTGGGATGTATTTTAATATATATACATAAAGCCGAGGCTCCTCCTCAGCTTTAACTTGACCAGTTCAACATGTGTTAGTGAATATAATATTTATCCTAGGCTAGACAAGGCTTAAGTATATGGATAACTGAATTCATGCAGGGGATTGCCTTCATAAGTAAAAAATTATGTGCACGAAAAATTTACAGGAATAGGGTGACATTTTCAAAAGTGCCTAAATCAGTGGGACTGGTGCTCCTGTACCATGTAAATGCTTCTGCTTCTGAAATTCCCAACCCAGTTCCTACTTGACCAGACAGGTGAAACATTTAAACTGACTATACAAAAAAGCTTTTTAATTGCACAGAGTGAACAACCCGAAAAAATAATTTCTTCCATTATAAGTTATAGTCATTTTAGGTGGTGTTTGTAACAACATTAGGTTAAAAAAAATAACATCAAGTGGAAGTGTAATCTTGAAATTGACTGTCTCTAATTAATTAAGGGTATGCATAAGTATTTGCTGGATTAAGGCTTTAGGAATTCGTTCTGTTGTGGTGTCTACAGGCATCTGTCAGTGCTTGAATTAGATCTCTTAAAGTTTTTTTTACTGATATGTGTATAAGCATGATGTTTCTATTTGATTTGACGAAGTATTCATATGTATTTTTATTTTTATAATCCAGTTTGAATTTAGTTTATTAAACTAGGAATGTCAAAACTGTTTTGATTTCACAAAGCATACAAATGAAGGGGAGTTAATACAATATGCTCAGCTTCTCCTGTTAACTCTAATACTTTATTTCCTTCAGCATTAATTTCCTCTTATTTTGTAGAAGTGGGGGAAGATTATGGTTAGAAGTTGATTCCACAAGTGGTTTAAGAACTGTACAATTTTTCATTTTTGTTATAACTCTACTCATAATATTTACAATGGAGCTGTAAGGAAAAGTAAGAGTGCTCTTTTATCTGGTTTTATTTAACAGTTCTGCAGGGTGGGTTCCAAAGCAAGGGTAGCCCATTATTTTAGTATGGGCTGGCATGTTACACTGCATTGATGCCCTCCGGACAGAGCAACAGCTGAGTGGCAATCCCATGAATCCATTTTTTTTTCTTAATGGTTGCCACCAGTTAATTGTAATAAGATGATGAGTTGACCCCAGATTGAATGGGAAGGTAGCGGAGAACTCCCTGTGCAGTAAATCCAGTGTTAGCATCAAGCAATATAGTAGTTCGGCAAGAAGAGCAGTGGTCTGGAGTCAGGCCTTAAATCTGTAATCATTTTGTAGACAGATACATAACTCTGCATATGTGTCTGAGAGAGACATGGAGGGTCGGAGAAGTTTGACCACTCATGATGGAAAGGGAAATTATTTTAAAAGGAAAAGGTAGCAATTGGTACCACAGCTAGCTGATTTTAGCTACAGGCTTTGAAATAGGTCCCTGAAACTGAATTGGTTGTGCATTATTCATTCTTCTTAGTACTGTTCAGAAGACAAGATAGTGTTAAAATAGTATGTAAAAATCTCTGAAGTCCAGTACTTTTTGATGTGTGCTTTTTACATAACAGAAATTAGTTGCATCCAAATGGAAGCCCTGATAATTATGACATTGTTAGGGCAACGATGACAGTTGGTATGTGAGGGTCAAAGCCTCTTAACTAACAAGTCTTCTGCAAGCTCTTCGAACAGACTAGAAGTCTATAGCCGCTAGTCTACACTAGAAGACGCTCTATGCCGATGGGAGAGAGCTCTCCTGTTGGCATAATAAAATCACGTTTGCGAGAGGCAGTAGCTGTGTTCTCCTGCCAACACAGTGCTGTCCACACCGGAGCTCAGGTTGGTGTAACTTAAGCCACTCGGGGAAAACACGGTTACTCACCTTTGTAACTGTTGTTCTTCGAGATGTGTTGCTCATATCCATTCCAGTAGGTGTACGCGCCGTGCTTGCACGTTCGTCGGAAAACTTTTACCCTAGCAACAACAGCGGGCCGGCAGGTCGTCCCCTAGAGTGGGGCCGCCATGGCGGGTGATATATACCCCTGCTGGCCCACCCGCTTCTCAGTTCCTTCTTGCCGGCTACTCCGACAGTGGGGAAGGAGGGCGGGTGTGGAATGGATATGAGCAACACATCTCAAAGAACAACAGTTACAAAGGTGGTACCGTCTTTCTTGTTCGAGTGCTTGCTCATATCCATTCCAGTAGTGATTCCAAGCCTATGACCTAGGCGTGGGGTCGGAGTGAAGGTCACAGTGCGCAACACAGCAGAGCGCGAAGGCCGGCATCGTCCCTGGACTGCTGGACCATGGCATAATGGGTAACAAAGGTGTGCCGGAAGACCAGGTCGCTGCCCCTGCAGATCTCTGGATGGGACTCATAGCGGGAATGCCGTCGACGAAGCCTGGGCTCTAGTAGAGTGCGCCGTTACCTGCCTGGAGGGAAGATTGGGGCCAGGTCATAACAGGTTCGTATACAGGAATCACCACGAGGAAATCCTCTGAGAGGAGAACTGGCAACCTCTAACTCGCTCAGTCGGCGACAAAGAGCTGGAGTGGACTACGGAAATGGTTTTGGTTCGTTCTATCAATAAGGCGAGTCGCCCTGCGCCGTCTAAGAGTGTAACTGTTGCTCCTTGCAAAGATAAATGCGGTTTCGAAGAACACAGGTAGGAAATGTCCGGTTGACATGAAAGGCCGAGACGACCTTGGGAAGAAATGCCCGGGGTGTGGCCTCAGTTGCACTTTTGTCTCATGGAACACCGTATACGGGGGATCATGACGAGGGGCGCGCAGCTCTGATACGCGCACGAGCGGAATGATGGCCACCAGGGAATGCCCGTTTCCCAGGACAGAGCAGAGGAGGGAAACACGTAGCCAGTGGCTAAACGGAGGATGACGTGAGATGGGACAACACCAGATTATAGATCCCAGGAGGGGCTGTGGTGGCGACCTGGGGTAAAGGCGCTCCAGCCCCTTGAGGAATCTAGACACCAATTGGGTGCGAGAAGACGAGCGGCCGTCACTCCCCGGGTGAAGGTGAAGTGGCCGCTAAGTGAACGCGCGAGAGAGGACAGTGCCAGGCCTTGTTGCTTAGCGACCAAAGGTAATCTAGACGATCGGATGGAAACATCGGTGGGGTGGAAGCCCTTCTCCGTCGCACTCAGCACGTAAAAACGTTTCCATTTGGCTACGTATGTCGCCCCTTGTAGATGGTTTTCCTTCACAGAAGTAACCTGCCTCACTGGGAAGAGCAATGCAACTCGGACCGGGTTAGCGCACTCAGGAGCCACGCTGAGAGGTGCAGCGACTGAAGGTCCGGGTTGACAAGCCGGCCGTGGTCCTGCGTATCAGGTCCAGGTGAGAGAGGCGGGGAACAGGGTCCTAATACGCACAGGTCCAGCAGCAGAGAGTACCAAATGCTGACGGGCCATGCCGGAGGAGTCAGAATTAAGCGCGGCCCTGTCCTGCGCGCCTTCAGAAGGGACCTGGTGGACTAACGGGAACGGGGACGCATAGAAAAGATGCTTGCCAGGGAATCAGAAAGAGGTCTGCCGTTGAGCCTGGCCTTCGCAACCTTGGAAAGAGCAGAAAATTTTCTTTTGGCACTTCCCTGCTTCCTGCGTGTTGCAAAGAGGTCCATGTGGGGATACCCCCACTGTCGGAAGAAGCAACGGGTACGTCCGGAGCGAAGGGACAATTCGTGGAGCTGAAGGACACGGCCTGAGACGGTCCGCCAGGGTATTTCGAGCTCCGGGCAAGTAGGAAGCGATCAGTGTGAACCGAGTGGGCTATGCAAAAGTCCCACAGTATCATTCCTTCCTGACAAAGAAAGAGAGATTCATTCCCCCTGCTTGTCACGTAGTATACTGACCGTTGTGTTGTCGAAAGGACAAACACAGCGGCCCTGGATCTGCCGACGGAAAACGCGGACAAGCCAGGCGGACCGCCCTCTAACTCCCGGATGTTGTAATGGAGGGCGAGTTCGGGAGTGAGACGCAGCGACCCTGGGTCCGAGGGTCCCAAGCTGAGCTCCACACCCAAGTCTGATGCGTCCGTCATAAGGGACAGTGAGGGCTGGGCGTTGATGAAATGAAGCCCTACACACATACGGACTGGTCCAGCCACCACTGGAGAAGAGGAGGACGACTTGGGAATTCGTGACCATGTATCCAATGCGCGCCTGGCGGGACGGAGCTGAGGGATGAGCCAGACTGGCAGGGCGGGAGGCGGAGTCGAGCATTGCGCCCATGAGCGAAGTGCAGGCGCCATTGGCCCAACAGTGTCAGGCAAGTTTGCGCAGGGAGTCAGAGGATGCTTTGCTGCAGCTGTGGATGATGGCTGACAGCGTATGGACCGTGACGAAAGAAGGACCGCCCTGGCTATAGTAGAGTCTGAGAACGGCTCCAATAAACTCTATCCGCTGAATAGGGGATAGATTTGTGGATCTCTCCACGTGACAAAGGCTGCAGACTTTGAGAAAAGGCGCTGACCATGCGGACGTGCGCCCGGACTTATCCTGTAAGTCCCCGATAAGCCATCGTCGAGGTAGGGGAACACTGTACCCGACTGGCAACGAAGAAAGCGACGACTACGGCCATGCATTTGGTGAACACTCTCGGGGCCGTGGAGAGTCCGAACGGAAGGACCGTGAATTGATAGTGCCGACCGCCGACAATGAAGCGAAGGAACCTTCGATGGGGCGGGAAGCTGGATATATGAAAATACGTGTCCTGCATGTTGAGGGCGGCGTACCAGTCTCCGGGATCCAGGGAAGGAATAATGGTACCCAAGGAAACCATGCGGAATCTGAGCTTGATAAGATGTTTGTTGAGCTCCCTGAGGTCGAGGATGGGTCGGAGACCTCCTTTGGCCTTGGGGATCAGAAAGTAACGGGAGTAGAACCCCCTGCCCGTCTCGTTCTCTGGAACCTCCTCTATGGCCCCTTTGTCGAGGAGCGTTGCGATCTCCTGGAGGAGGATCTGCTTGTGAGAGGGGTCCCCGAAGAGGGACGAGGAAGGGGGGGGGCGGGAACGAAGCAAACTGCAGGTGGTACCCAAGCCGCAGCGTGCGGAGGACCCAACGATCTGTAGTAAGCTAGCACCACACCGGGAGGAAGAACAAGAGACGGTTGGAAAAGGGAGGAGATGGATCCATGGAAAGAACTGGTACAGCGCCCCCGGGCGCACCTTCAAAATGACGGCTTCGGACCGGAGGACGGCTTGGAGAGACCTTGGTTTTGGCCCCCTTGATTGCCCGATTGTCTGCACCTGCCACTTCTATTGTGTCTCCTGGCAAAGTCTTGCCTTTGCCTGGGTGGTGGGAGAGGCTTGCACTGCTGCTGAGGCCTGAATGGTTGACACTGTGTTACTGGCGTGTGCATCCCTAGGGCACGCATAATGACCCTATTGTCCTTGAGGCTTTGTAGGCGAGGGTCTGTCTTGTCAGAAAACAGGCCCTGGCCCTCAAACGGAAGGTCCTGGATTGTGTTCTGGAGTTCAGGAGGAAGGCCAGAGACCTGTAGCCAGGAGATGTGGCGCATAGTGACTCCGGAGGCCAGAGTCCTGGCGGCTGAGTCTTCTGCGTCCAAAGACGCCTGTAACGAAGTGCGTGCGACCCGTTTGCCCTCGTCCAGTAGAGCGTTGAACTCTTGGCGAGCATCTTGTGGGAGGAGCTCCCTAAATTTATCAGCCGCCGCCCAGGTGTTATATGAGTAGCGGCTGAGCAGCGCTTGCTGGTTTGAGATCCGCAGCTGTATCGCTCCTGCGGAGTAGACCTTACGGCTAAGCAGGTCCATTCGTCGCGCCTCCCTAGACTTTGGGGCCGGAGCTTCTTGCCCATGTCGTTCCCTCTCGTTCACAGATTGAACGACGAGGGAACACGGGGTTGGATGCACATACAGATACTCGTATCCCTTGGAAGGGACCATATATTTGCGCTCCACACCCCGAGCAGCGGGGGGAACAGAAGCCGGTGACTGCCAGGTGGTGGTGGCATTGGCTTGTATGGTCTTTATGAAGGGTAGGGCGACACGAGTGGGTGCATCTGCTGAAAGTATGGTGACGACCGAGTCTTCCACCTCGGAGACCTCCTCACCTTGGATGCTCATGTTCTGTGCAACGCGCCTGAGGAGATCCTGGTGTGCTCTGAGGTCCAGTGGCGGGGGACCGGTGGTCGTCGTCCCCGCCACCACCTCATCCGGCAAGGATGACGATGAGAGACCTGGCAGAAGTGGGTCTGGTGGCGGCTCAGATTGGAGAACTGTCTCTGGCACCTGCGGGGGTTCAGCCTCTGGTGGATGGGACGATTGTCCTTCTGCAGGGGATGGTGGGGGGCGCGAAACAGTAGCCTCCGGAGCCCTACGCTCTGAGCCAGACGCACGTGGTAGGAATTGCTGAGGCCCCTGGGCTTGCTGATACGCCCAGGGTGTCCAGAAGCCCCACTGATGCAGACATGTTCCTGGTGACCCTCAGGAAAGAGGGCAGCGGGTCTGTCGACATCCAGGTACACGTTGTCCGCCTGTGAAGAGACTGAACCCTGTCGAGAGGGCCACGGGGGGGCTGAATGCAGGTAGTGCGAGTCCAGCGCCGTTGATGGCGACGCCCTCCTCGGTGCCGGAGAGCGGTGCCGGGATCGGGACCGGGACCTGCCACCAGCGCGGTGCCAGGAGGTCGACCGGGATCTTGACCTTCGGTGCCGTGAGTGGCTCCTCGACTCGCGGTGCCAGTAGCGGTGGCTGGAGCCGGAGCGGTGCTGGGAGTATCGGGACCGGTGCGAAGACGACCGGTGCCGGGAGCAAGACCGGTGCCGCCGGGGAGAGCGGTGCCGGGACTGCGAGCGGCGCCTCGATGGAGACCTCCCTCGGGATCGCGATCGGTGCCGGGATTGCGATCGGTGCCGGACCGGAGAATCCGGGGACGGTGCTCGCATCGGGGTTGGCTTGCCTTTGGAGTGTAAAACCCGCACCCGCGGTGCCGGGGGTTGGGGCAGCCCAGGCTCCGTCAAGGCAATAAGGTCCCTTGCCGACGAGAATGTCTCGGGCGTGGACGGGACGATGAGCTCTACCCCAGATCTTGGCGAGGAGCTAAGAGGGATCGGACTCGACGACCCGCGGGGCTGGATCAACGAATGCCCTGGCTACGCCAGCACCCGGCGTCTGGCATCGGGTGCTTCCTTACGGGGGCTGCTAGCCGGGGAGAGGATTGTTCTGGCCTCTTCCAGGAGCGGTTGCAGAGGAAGGTGTGTCGCTGCGTTTTTCGCGGTGCCGGAGCCGCGCTCGGTCTGAGGTAGCTGCAGCGCTGAAGTGCTTCCTTCCTTGCATAAGATTGCAGGTCCTGAGGCGTTGGGTCTCGCATTACCATTCTTAGTCCGCACAGTACGAAGAAGATGCCTTTGCAGATGCGGCATTTTCTCCAATATCATGTGATTTCCCAGACATTTAAGCAGCGTCGTGGGGGATACACTGCGTGGGCATCGGCTTTTTTACAAGCGAGCACGGCTTTGATCCCCGCGAACACACCATAGAGCGGGATCAGCCCCGGTGCCGGGCCGGAGAGGGCTAGAGCCCGAACCCCGCTACTAATAGTTAATAATATATTATATATAATATACAACACACAAGAACTATACTAGAACACTGCTATGACTTAAGTAAACTATAACTTAAACTACCTAGAACTGTAATTGATGAACAAGAGAAGCTCAGGGACGTGGAAGTCCGCTATGCCTGCGCTCCACGTCCAACGACCGACACGGCGCGTGCTGTGACGAGGAAGCGGGCGTCGACCCTCCCTTGGAGGAGGGGAGCCACATCGGCCTCGCTCCTGTTCTCACCAGTTCCTGATCCTTCGGTGTCACGGTCACGTGTACTGGGCGTTCTCGGCCCTGCATGAGTGGACTGGACACGGCAAATGTCTAGTGGGCCCTGCCTCTGCGACGCAGGTGGGCAAACCAAACATACAGTTGCACTTAAGGCCCTGGCCCTGTGGTGACAGGGCAGTTTAAGCGAACAATTTCAGTAGAGGAGGAGCTCTGGCCCTTTTGGTGGCAGGGCCTCTTATGCAATAACACAAACAGTGCCAGGGAGCTTCTCCCTTTGGGCCCGCGTAACAGTTTCATTTACAAACCTCAAAGAGCTGCTGGCCCTTTTGGGGCAGTTTTGACAGAGCAACACACATGCGAGAGGGCTCTGGCCCTTTTGGGGCAGGGCAAGCAACGGCACATTCAGGGGCTCTCGCCCTTTGGGGCAGGGCAGTAGCAACGCACAGTCAGGGCTCTGGCCCTTGGGGCGGGCAGAGCAACGCGCTAGTCAGGGGGCTCTGGCCCTTTGTGGGCAGGGCAGAAGCAACGCAGCGTCAGGGGGGCTCTGGCCTTTGGGGCAGGGCAGTAGCAACGCACCAGTCACGGGGCTCTGGCCCTTTGGGGCGGGGCAGAGAACAAAACAAATAGTAGCTTGGTGGGTGAGGTGAGTTACAATCGACCACGCCTAGCTACGGGTGGCAGGTGAGAGTGGAACGCACGAGCCCCATCTCCACGTGGTCCTCTCCCAGCGTTCGCAGGCCTTGTGGCCTAAGTACAAAGTAGCGGTCCGTCTGCGCTAGGCATCAGTTGGGATTCCAGCCTAAACACACTGCCAGATTGTGCTCCCCGTGGGGGATCCTAATTTCCGAAACCACTTGACAGCTTGCGGTTCAGAGGATCCTGCAACACACAACGGAATCATTCGGCTCGTGGCCTTTCCTTCGGCCAGCATTGACTGTGAGTCAAGCTGCCCCCGCGGCCTCCTTCCATTCCCCCTTCTTTTCGGACGTACCTTGTCCGTGGCAGCGAAGATTGCTATATCGAACCGTCTGGGCTCCTCCCTAGGGTCCGGTCAGGGGGTCTAGATTCCGTTGGTAAGTACCTCTGGTTAGTCTGTGACACGTAGGGATCTCGGTCCGTAGAGGCTCCATTCTCGACGATGCCGTTAAGTTGGGGGCATTGAGCAAGGTGGTAGTTCCCGCAGTTCAGGGTCGTGTTGCTGTAGGTCCGGTAATCCTCCTAGGCAAGCCTGTCCCGCGTCTCGGAGGCGCAGCCTCCCAGCGTACGAGGGCGTCGGCACGTCTGCCTTCGCGCTGCTGAGCTCCAATGAAGGCCGGCGCCCGGCTTTTATACTTCCGGGTCGCCGCCTGACCCTTTGAGGGGCGGGGCTTCTGCCTGGAAGTTCCGCCCTGGGGGAAGATGGACGGGGCTCAACCCTCCCTGTGGAGGAGGGGAGCCACACCGCCTCACTACAGGCGGTAAGAAGGAACTGAGGAGCGGGCAGGCCGGCAGGGGTATATATCACCTGCCATGGCGGCGCCACTCTAGGGGGCGACCTGCCGGCGCGCTGGAGTTGCTAGGGTAAAAGTTTTCCGACGAACGTGCACGCGGTGCGTACACCTACTGGAATGGATATGAGCAAGCACTCGAAGAAGAACTGAAGCTTATTCACACCCCTGACCAAAATAAGTTATACTGATTTAAGTGGTAGTGTGTACAAGCCCTGATTCCCAGCTTTATGCATGCTCCTGCTGACCCTCAAAGCTGAAATGTCAGTAGAAAAAGGGGAGATGATGATATCTCCTGTATCACAAAGAAAACATATACAAATCTATGGCCCCAATCCTGCAAATGCTTATAAGCATGCACGCTTAATTTTGATTTGCAGAATTAAGGCTTATGTTCTCTAATGAAGGACAGATATTTGTAGGGAAAGGAATTTTATTTTCAAGCTTTTAAAAGTATTTTTTTAATAGTGCATCTTAGAAAACCCATCTCTTCCATATTTGACTATTGAAAATTAGATTTGCTTCGATTCCAGCCTAAACTAGTCACATGATTAAAGTTACTTCTGCATGTTTGCAGGAATAAATCCACAATGGGTTCCTAGTTATGTCTTTTAATTTGTATACAGATTTTTTTTTTTAAAATGGCAAAGTCAAAATAAACAGTGTACAATTTTTGGGCCCAATCCTGGAAATACTTACTATTGAGGCTAGCACTTACTACTGTGAGTTATTTGTGATTTGACATAAATAGGGCTATTCATAGTACATTTTGTGCTTGGCAGTAAACAGTGGCAGGACAGGGTCCTTTTGCCTTCCATTCATTAACTGAAGCATAATCCCAGTAGTATTTATTTACATTTTATTTTGTAAATAGTGTCTCGGGGTCTTTCTTTGTTGAAACCTAAAGCAATAAAAAGCCTTTTCCACTGAAGAGCTTGTCTTCACTGCAACAGTTGCCTTGAGTGAATACACTGCAGTTATCTCACTCCGGTTAACCTGGCTCCATTGAGAATGATTAGACTGTAAAACAATACTTCAAGTACACAGTGATTTGGATTAGTAGCACAGAGTGATTGGATTAGCCACTGATCAGTTTCTGTAACTCAAGATACTGCTTCTCCATTGCTTTATTTGCTGGAGTGTCAGTACCCCTAGAGCTTCATCCCACTTCCCTGACTGGTCAGCTGGCTCCAATTTAAAAAAACACTTAACTCAAGTCAGACATCTTTGTGTGTTTGGATGAGAATTGGATAGGTTAGCGGCAAAACTTAAGTTATACATTGAGAGCACTGCAGATGTTCACTGAAGATAAGAGCTTTAAAGGAGGAGAAAATGAATGTTTGAAGTTTGTAAGGAACTTTGAATCTGCAAGGATCCACACATGTGGACCTGTTTGTAGGATCACGGACTAAACTGTTGTTGGATGATGGCCGGAGCTACAAAATTCAGACCCTGATCTCAGCCAACTCTAAGAAATGGACTGGTTTGGATTTAGGATTTTGATCAGCCTGTCATAATTCTAGGAACCAGATGTTCGGATCTAGGTTCATATCTTGAACTCCTTTTTACCAAGAGTTCAAGGGAATTTGGATCTGAGATTTTAGTTAGTCTATTTCTAATAAAAACATCACATTTAATTGTATTGTTGTTATTTTCAACTACATTTTGAGGACTGTTCATTTAAACCTTAGTAATTTTTAAAAAATGAAAATAATAAGATGCATTTTTTTAAATGAGGACACCAACTGACAAACTTTTTGGTTTGTTTTTTTTACTTTGAATTTTCTTGCATTCCCCTGTGGGTTTTTTATCACTTTACTGTTAGTGGATAATTATCTAGGTTACAAGGAGGACACAAGATTTTTGTGGCCAATTGGGAAATTAGTGGCAGTAGTGCTGTAGCAAAATGTTTATAAAAGCAATAGTATGTAGCCCCTTTAAGAGTGTGATCAGAGAGGTGTTGAGTACTTCCTGTTTTCAAAGAAGGTAGAGGGTTCTTAGTACTTTTAGAAGTTGCTGAGCAGCTTGCAGGATTGAGTTTGTAAATGAAGTGAATTTCAGGTATAAACATTTTTGGCATTGTATGGTGCTACCTATAAATACATGGAATATCATTTCCTGTGTGTTTGTATTATGCAGGTGACACTGGCCCAGGAGTAAGAGCATGGATCAAACAAATTCTGAATCAGGATTTGGTTTTCCAGCATATAAAAGTAATTTATCCAACAGCTCCTGCCAGGTATTGTGCAATGCCTTTTACTACTAAAACTAAATTCCTCTAATCTTCTGACAAAATCATTGTTGTGAAAATATTCTTATACCTTTGGGTACAGATAATGCTTTGTTTTTGCAATTCTTTCTGTACTTTTTTTTGTTGATACTTGGAGCTCAATAATGCTTTGCAACCAGAGGACCCTATTTTTAAATGCATGAGATTTTATGTAGGACACACTCTTCTAATTCACATTAAAGCCCTGTCTGCATTATAATTGAATTATTCACAAGAATAATATAGATAGGGATTTTTCTCTGACATGTTGTAACCATGTTTTATTAAATCATACTCTAGACTACCTCTATACCTATAATTGTTCCCATAAATCTATTACCAGAACTAACCAAACACTTCGCTATACGTAATACCACACTTTGGTTCTGACGAACAATAGTCCTGTGTGACTGGTAGGAGAATTTGCCGTGTAGTAAATATATAGTTAGGAGCAATGAAAGCATCATCTTCAGCTATTGGTGACAGCACTGGAAATTAAAAATTTCAATCACAAGGTTGCTTTGGTTTTTAATTTAGAATAATTGGGCACAGAATCAATAAAAATTGAGTCCAGCTTCCTCATCACAGGTGCCTGCATTTGCAAGCCCCATTATTATTTGTTTCGTCACAGTAAAGTGCCACAATGTGCTTAGGGGTGTATATATACAGGAAATAGAGGGAGCTAATGGTATTTGCCCTGAGGAGCTTACAAGCCAGGGCCAGCATGTTCAGTCTTGACTGCCTAAAGCTAGGCATTTAAATCCATATTTAACTACCCAAATAAATGTCTTGATTTTCAGAGATAAGCCAAAGATCTCTGAAAAATCAGGCCACTTATTTGAGTATCTGATTACCTGATTCAGGAAAGCATTTCCATTGAAGTCAGTGAGACTGAAGCATATATGTAAGTATTTTTTGGGCCTAAATATGGATTGAGGTATGAATTTTAGGTACCAATGTTTGAAAGCTTTTGTCTTAAATATGTATATGGGGTGTGGTTTGTGACGTCCCATGTAGGCTTTCAAGGACCAGAAGTTTGAGAGAGTTTTCATTGAATTGGTTCAGGTGGTACAAAAACAAGTATTAATAATAATAATTTGTATTATGGTAGCACCTCCTAGGAACTCTAATCATGGGCCAGTATCCCATTGTGCTAGGTTCTGGACAAACACAGGACAAAAAGACAGTCAAGATTTTGTTTGGCTCATCACATATCTATATAGAAACAGTCCTTGACCCAAGGAGTTTACAGACTAGTTATTATGCATGCAACATAACTGACTCATTGTCCATGGATGAGAGCAACTCGGGGTTGTGGAGAAAACTTGCACAGGCCATTGCTGAAAATCTTTGTGGAAGAATTGTGTTTTATGGAGGGATTTAAGGGAGGTAGTTCAATAGGTCAGCTCCACTATGGGCATGATTTTATTCAAACAACATACTGCTCCCTTGACAACTAGGCTAAATGTGCAGCTAGTGTTATCTGTGGGGCCCAAAAGGCTCCATCCTTTGCATGAATATTGGCAGTAGATGCAGGTTTGCTAGAATTAACTTCTGTAATGTTCTTCCTTCAGCCTTTCTATGTGTGTCCTAGGTGGGCAAAATTGCGCAGGCCACATCTATTTGGCCACTGAAGTTCCACTTTCCCATTCCAGCGTGTCCAAAGCCACAATCTTGACCTATTTTATTTTTGTAGATAACTACAGCTATAGGCAACATTATACATGATTAATCAGTACATGTTATGATTTTCCAAGGAGCTATTTTTTACTTGCACACAGCTTGTAAGGTATCAATAAAGATGACATGTAAAGAAAGATTCTAGATTGTAATGTAAAAGGTATAAATAAATAATTGCCCTGTTCCAGTCAAGTTTACTCTCCTTATTCTTTTCCAAAGCAAACTGAGGTCAAGCATGATTTGATTCAACTTTGCAGCTTTTAGCATGATTTTTCCATCTTGTTTTCCTTGTGCGAAAGGGATGTATCCAAAGAAAAATACCTGTAGTGCATTTGTCTTTGATTGGTAACTGAGAAGTACATTATAGAATATTGCTTTACAGCCCCCTTGTTCCTGTTAAGCACCACTAACTGACACAATGAAATAAAACAGATGCACTTAAGTACAGTAATGCTTGCCACTGTTTGGAGCTGTGTACAAACAAAGGAAGTTTGTAAAAGTATGCTTTACTGGTTGCAATGTAAATAACAAAAAACTATATTGGCCAAGCAAAAGTTATTTTGGTGTTTAAATCTAATGCATGTTATACATTTTGTAAAGTCTGTAATGGTTTCTTTTCCCTCTTTCCATAGAAAAGAAAAATCAGGGCCAAAAATATCAAATTGAAGTGACAAATGTTAAGCTTCTCCATCCATATTTAGGAACCTAAATATATGGCCTGATTTTTTTTAATTAATTTTTTTTTTTTTTGGTGGTACTGAGCATCAGTTAAGGTTTTTAGTACCTATGAATATCAGGCATTAAATTATCCAGTAGTACGTGTCCAAGTATACTAAGGCCCTGATGCTGTGGTTGATAACCTCTGAGGGGATGGTTGTGTCTGAATGGAGCTCTGTTGACATCCATGTAGTTCTGTGCAGCTTAGCAATCCACAGTTGTGCATCAGAGCATAATGCTTATTGGCAGTTTCGACCCAAATGATTAAAAGCAAAAAGAAGCTTCAGAAGTTAGGCATGCCTATAAATGTTACCTGACAAGGAGTAGAACTGGTATAATTTTTATCAGGCTGTCATGGAATTTTTTTTAAATTTGTTTTATTACAGCACTGAAATAATTGTTTTTTCCCTTCCTATTTCCTGTTGGAGATACTGGGGCGTAACTCACCCCTATCACCCTTAACTCTAACTATCAGAGACTGAGCTCCTTTAGAGCAACCAAAGAACATATTCCAGAATAAAATCCCAAAAACATATTCATCTTGCTTGATTAGGTTTTAAAATATAAAATTATTAGTGTTGATTGAGGAATGATAGAAGGCAAATTCTACTCCTTAGGGAATTCTGCACCAAAAAATTGAAAATTCTGTGCAAAATATTTTAAAATTCTGCAAAAATCTGTGTATTGTATTTGTTTAAAATAACACAATCACACCATTTTCAATTGTTTACTGACAAGTATTTTGAAATAAATTACCAAAATAATTGAAGATGGTGTGATTACACTGTTATTGTGTTACTGTGTTATTTTGCAGAACTTTGCAGATTTTAATTTTTTTTTAAATTTTTTGGCACAGAATTCCCTCAAGAATACCAGAGTTCTGTGTGGCACAGTCTGGGTGCAGGCAGCTTGTGGGGGTATGGGGAGGAATCTGGATGCACAGGGGCTTGGTGCTGGGTACTAGGTGCAGGGGGAATGGGACTCTGCAGGGGAGTCCTAGTGAAGGTGCTTGGGGGGCGGGAAGGCTGGGGGAGTGGGGCTTGGTGGGAGGGTCAGGTGCAGCTGGTTCGGGTTCAGTGGGGGTCTGGGTGTGGGAGCTCCTGATGCAGGGGGTGAGGCTCAGGAGAGTGGAGGCTTGGGAAGGGGGTTCTGGGTGCGGCGGGCTCCTGATGCGGGGGGTGAGGCTCAGCAGGGTGGGAGTTCAGTGGGCTCAGTGGGGGGGTTCTGAGTGCAGGAGGTTCTGGGTGCACAGATGAGGGGGGAGGAATCACTGTATAGGAAACTGCCCCCCCTGTCCGCCCAACCCCTGTGCATCCAGCCCCCCCCTACAGAGCCTCTCACCTTGCCCCTCCCACACACACACTGTGTAGAGCTTCTGCAGCCGGCGAAGTTTCTGGGGGTTGATCTAACCCAGTACCCGCAGCTCTGTGCAAGGAAGAGAAGGGGGAGGCATCCCCAGACCTCCCTCCCCCCAGTGATTTACCCCTCTCTCGGCTGCCCAAACAGACATGTCCGAGCTGCTAGGGAGGGGTGAGTGAGCACTGATGCAGCTTCTCTTTGCTTCCCCACGGAAACCATTTTCTGTGGAAAGTAAAGAGAATCTGCGGGGTTGGGGGAATTTTGTGCTGTGCAGCAGTGGTGTAGAATTCCCCCAAGAGTGAAACTCTTCAGGGAAAAGCCTTATATAATAGGGATGAAAGCAATAAGATGCTAAATAAATTATATCAGTTTTTATAATGGTTTTTAGCCAGTCTATAGAAGGGGTCTAATTTTGTTATTCTGTAGAAGGTTTAAAAAACCCAGAGAAAGGTTATCTTCTATTATTATTATTCTTACACCTCTGTAATGGAAGCTGACTGCCTTCAAATATCTGAGTTCCCTGCTTTAAAAAAAAAAAAAAAAAAAAGTCTGTATAATATGGCTGGCTCTCAGTTGCTAAAAACAAAGCATAATTTTAAAATTTGTTTTACTTTAAAATATATGTACATATATGGAAATAATTCTGGTATAAGGAATTAGATTAACCACCCTAGAGACTGAAGGCCTTCTGTCCCTAGAACAGGTTTAACATGGACAGCAACTTCCTTGTACATCCTTACCATTGTATCTTCTGGGGTATTTCATTTGAGGTGCTGTGGGCCTAAACTGCTTTCTGGCTTCAGGTGTCAATAGATATGTTGATATCAGAAGACGATTAAATATAGAAGTCATTTGAATGAAGAAGTTGACTGAAGACACCAGTTTAGGGCACTGAGGACCTTGCAGGATTTGGCTCTCATTCCTTGATGTATATGTTGTGACTACCAAGATGGCTGCCAATTAGTGCCATTTGGATTTTTTTAATTGGTCACTTGTCCTTTAAGAAGTGGAAATGTACTACCAAACAGTCATCCAATAATAGCTTCAGTCATTACTGATGTGGCGCTAGATTTTTTTGATTGGTTCCGAATACTGGTGACATGCAGGGCCTCATTTTAATGTTCTTTTAAAAAACAAAACAAACCCTTCCAATGATAAGTAGTTCAATCACGTTCCTGTTTAGCTTTTGTTCTTGACATTAAATTGGACTAAATTTTATAAAGGCAGTGCAATAGCTGCCAGGTCCCAGAGCGAGCTACTTAGTCCATGGTTAGTCTAAGATATCCGTCTGTTCTTGCATTATTCCTTTTTAAAAGATGAAAATATTTTTATATATGTAGATCTAAAACTACTTTCTGAATACTAACATGCTCTGCTATAGAGAGCATGTGGGCCCCTGTTTATTAATATGAAAGAAATGCATGCATTTATAAAACCCTGATTTAATAAAATAAGAAGTGGATAATTTTGTAATGGCTGTGAAGAAGTGTGTGTGTGGGGGAGATTAATGGGATGGATTCTAGAAGGTACAAACGTAGCTGAGGCCAAATCATTTTACAACTTTCTGTATTTAATTTTCCCTTTTCGTAGAAGCATTTTGTTTTCTCTCTCTATGAGCTTAAAATATGAAAAAAGATGATTGTTTTATTTTAATGAATCATTCAATTAACTTCTTTTTTAGCGTTCTTCCAACATTGATGTCTCTGTAGCCCGATTTAAATTGTTAAACATGGTTGAATTAGGATTTCCCCCCAATAATGTTAATGCACATGCTTTAATTAAAAACCAAGGGTTTAAATTGTAGCCCTAGTAGCTGATGCAATACTTAAGGCCACCTCTGCACTCACAGTTTTAAAGGAAAAGGGTTTCTTTTTTTTCCCTTCATTATTTGGGTCAGCATGGCTGCAGCTTTAAATACTGTTTCACTGCTACTACTATGACTTTAACATTCGGTTTCTATTGAATATCTAAATCAAGGGAACTGAATACCACCCAGCCTTTTTAGCCTTTAAAAAAAAAAAAATAGAAAGTGATAGTTTAAATTGGCATTGCAGCAGCTAACGTGGTAAAGTTAAAACTATTGAGGCTCCACTTGTTTTAAGAAATATACTTTACCTTTATAATTCTCTTGAAAAATCTAGGTCAAAGATTCTTTGTGCTGTCTAGCATTCCCTTTTGACAGTCTTTCCCGTTGTAAGTCAGAAAGTAAACTATAAATATACAATTTGGACTATTTTGTGGATCTTTTTGACATCCACTAGCATATCTTCTCATGGCCAACCGATTGCTCTGTATAGTTTGAGTGTTACGCATTTTGCAAAATATCCTGCCCTTCCTCTGCTGGAAGTTTATGGCTGCTAAAAGGCTGTTCAATGCTGCGGGCTAGCCTTCCAGCCTTTCACCTGGATTGAAATCTTCAATTTGCTTATGAGTAGAGGTGAGTTTCATTTCATACTAGTCCCCATTTGGCCACATCACAAACCCCCCAGACAGTTTGGCACCATTCAGCTACACTGGCAGCAGTATCTGCTTGTGAGAAGCCTAGGGTTGGAAAAACAGCAGGAGTGTTGCAGGTCAAGATTGAGATGGATTGGCAGAGCAGTATGGGGGAGCATGCACCGTGCCTATCCGTACTATGTTTGGCTCAAGCAAATGTTATTAATCCCTCAGTTTCATGAGCCCTAACCTCATTCATAAATTTAAAACAAAGGAGCCTTGTAGAAGTGGAATTTTGATGGACGCATAGACGGATTTCAGATATTGTTAAGCTGTTTCCCTTTATTCTGACCACATAGATATCAAGACCTATCTTGGAATTTACACTATACCACTATTCTGCAGCATGGAGAAAGCATATTTTTGCAAATTGAATGTCTTTTCATTTCATTTTTCATGTATCCTTTGCTGTTTATGTGCTGCAAGTATGTGAACATTTTAACATTCAAGATAACATACCCATATGAAATACATGCATACAGTTAATGCATCTTTTCCTGCTGATACCTTGAGGGAGGAAAAGCAGTGTATGATAATGGTTCTGTCTCAGGTTCCTTGTTCCTTTATCTGTACTCTTGTGGCATTCTTCCTCCCATTTCCCTTCATTTCAACTTTTTCCTAATGCAGGGGAAAACCTGTTATCTCCACCTTGGGAATGGGTAAGAATTCTGCTGTTGCAGCATTATTCATGTTGTTTCCCAAGTTATGTGGGTTTGAGATGTATGTTACATTATTTATTTTAAAGCTTTTGTTATGTTTTTCTCATTGTAAATATTAGGTTCTTTCATTGTGATTAGCCTGTTGAGCCCCTGTGTCATCTGCCGATCCCTTCTACCTTTTTGTCACCAGTTCTGGAAAGCTGCCATTCTGAACTTCAGAGCATGGCTTAGGGTACATCCACAGTACCCGCCGGATTGGCGGGTAGCAATCGATCTATCGGAGATAGATTTATCACATCTCATCTAGATGTGATAAATCGATCCCCGAACGTGCTCCCGTCGACTCTGGAACTCCACCAGGGCGAGAGGCGGAAGTGGAGTTGACGGGGGAGCTGTGGCCATCGATCCCACACTGTGAGGATCAGAGATAAGTCGAAATAAGATATGTTGACTTCAGCTATGCTATTCCCGGCCTTAGAAGTGCCTTCCAGTGCTCCAAATAGAGTTTCTGGTATGTCCCTGGCCATATTCATTCAACAAACTTGACAGGAGGTCTACAGTCACCAATAGCAGGACAGTTGGGAGGAGGTGGTCTATGAGAAGGCCATTTGAACTCAAATAGTAAATACTACAGTTGTGTAGAAATTTTAAAAATTGATATGCTTTGCAGGTCGAAACATCCAAAACAATAAAATAATACTATGGTATAAAACTTGCTGGGCAGAATGGTACTCTGTTGCAGTGATATAAATTCCGAATAATTCCAGTATAGCATCCTATAGACCTAATCTGTTTTTCCACTACCTCTAAAAGATACTACAGTGGAGTTATTTGGGATTTAAACTGCTGCAGATATTTAAAAGCAGACATTGGCCCACTAATTCCCTCCAAACCACATAACACTTGCCAAAAATTCCTAATAGCCTCGCTCCACTTACAAGTAAATATTTAAAGGTTAATTCACCACTTTTCAGAGGGTCTGTATGAGGTCTGTGCAGCACCACTTAAAGTCCCACTTACGTTTTATTTTAAGTTATGAATGAGACTTAAGTGGTACATAGGTCTGTGTTATAGAATCATAGCAATGTAGGGCTGGAAGGGTCCTTGAGAGGTCATCTGGTCCATCCCCTGAATCTGAGGAAAGACCAAGTATACCTAGACCATCCCTGACAGGTGTTTGTCAGACCTGTTCTTAAAAACTTCCGCTGACTAGGATTCCACAACCTCCGTTGGAAGCTTATCCAAGTGTTTATACTTACAAGCAAAATTTTTTTCCTCATATTTAACCTAAATCTCCCTTGCTGCCAATTAAGCAGATTACTTCTTGTCCTACTTCCAGGGGATGTGGAGAACAGTCTCTATCCTCTTTATAACAGCCCTTCACATAGTTGAAGACTGTTCTCAGTCTTCTTTTCTCAATACTAAACATGCCCATTTTTTTAACCTGTCCTCATAGGTCAGGTTTTTTAAACTTTTTATTGTTATTGTTGCCCTCCTCTGGACACTCTCCAGTTTCTCCTCATCTTTCCTGGAGTCGCACCCAGAATTGGAGACAGGCTGAGGCCTCACTAGTGCTGGGTAATGCAGGGCAATTACATATGACGCTCCTGTTAATACATCCCAGAATGATATTAGCCTTTTCTGCAACTGCATCTCGTTGACTCATTCAGTTTGTGATCCACGATAACCCCAGTCCTTTTTAGCAAGATTACCAGTTATTGCCCCTTTTGTAGTTGTGCTTTTGATTTTTTCCCTTGCCTAAGTATATTCTGTTCTGACTTCAGACGGAGTGTTGCTTATGGAAAGGTGCACCTGGGTTCCATAGTGTCCCAGTGAAGCCTCAAATTATTAAAATGTCAATACGTTTACAGACTGTACTGTCAAACATTTACTGGTAGGCTAAGAAGGATTCTCATGCAATTAAAGCTAAACAATTTTTATGTACTATCCTTGACTTAAAAAAAAAAATTCACTAATTCATAGAATTAATTATTGTGCAATGGAACTTCCAGTCTTTAGCAGAGATTAGCTATGAAACAGCAAGGGTTTCAGCAAGGGTTTTTCCTCCTCTTTCAGTGTTGTGTGATGTCTAGTCTAAAATAAGAGTGATTTTTTTAAAAAAATATAAAACCAGTGTATGTGTGTCCCCTTGCTCTCTGGCAAAAATTACACCCAGTAGAAAAAAGATCCAGTCGCTAGAATTGTCAGGAGTTATGCGCAAGGTAATAGGATTCTCCTGTCCCCCAACAAAAATACCTATAGCCTTCTAAATACTTGTTACATAACTACTCCAGCTGACCCATTCTACTCACATTTACACTGGTGTAAATCCAGAGCAATTCCAGTATATATTGCACTAATAGAACCAATCAGAATCTGGCCCACTGACTTCTGTGGAACAGCATGCATGAATCATGGCTAATGGTGAGGGGTCCTAGTTTAGAAGTGTTTGAAAATTGGATATGTATATAGGCAATTTTTTCTTTCCCCCTTTTGTTTAAGTATACTTTCAAGTCTCATTTTCTTGAACTTCTCCTGACACACATCTAATGCAGTAACTATTGGTGCAGTATGACACCGTAAGGCTGCCCTGTTAACAATAGTAATGTGTTTGTGTCCATGTTTCTAAAATAAATCCCATTTTTGAAGGACTTATAGATTTGGCATGAAATATACCCTGGGCTTTAGGATTTTGATACAGGAATAATGTGTAGTTTTTTTTTAACCAAGTTCATTAAACAGAGAATCTAATCCGGCAAGCCCTTGTATGCATTAAGTGCCTTTATTCCTGAGTGTAAGGGTTTGCACAACTCATCCTAAATAGTTTAAAAAATTAAACTAGGGGAAAAAGGGCAATAAAAAGGTTTTTTCTTTTCTCATAAAGTTACTCATCTTAAGGTTCCAGTAGATTGTTTATTTTTACTTATTTAAATTCAGATAAAACTATGTGCCAAATTCTCTGCTGCTGGAAATTACTGCAATGGATCAAATTGCACCAGCAAAATATTTGGCACTAGGGTGAAATCTGACTTCGTTGAAATCAATGGGAAAACATCCATTGACTTCAGCACTACCTGGATTTCACCCTAGAGCTTTAAACACTTTCATCTGGCACTCTGCTCTGTTGCCTGACATGCGTGATCTTTCTTGAATATAAATGTAAACCAACAAAAATCCATCATTAGAATGTTTTGTACAAAGCCCCAATCAGAATAAAGGAGACGGGGGGAGAATGAGCCTATTACTAACTTTAAGTTTACCTTTCTCTTTCTTTGTACAGGGTTCTTAGCTTCACAACAGATTCCCAGCTCCCATGCCATGTAGCACATCAGCAAGCTCTCAGTATAGCATTTTAAAAACTTCTGAAAAAGGTATAGCTAGTACTTGCCCTTTCCAGGCCAGCTCCAATTTTCTAGCTGGGTTTGTAGCATGTGTGATTTCATGAGCAGACTGCTAGTCGCACAGAGAGTGGAGCTGGCAATCCATGATTGGACTGTACTTCTGTACCAGCAGAAAGGAAAATTTAAAATTAGTGATATGCCATCTTACTCTGCTTACCTGAGGCATCTACCTTCTTGCTATAACTAGGCTTTTGCTGATTGATGTTCTCACATCATCTTGAGTTTTACGTTGTACAAGTACAATTATTTATTAACTAATCAATACAGTACCAATAGTACTGAGTTATTTTTATGTTAAAACTATTTTCCAAGTGACATTTTGCAGGACCAATTTAAAGGTGATACCTAAAGTGGCATAAATTAGAGTCTAAATTGGTGTAATCTATTCTCCAGAGTGTTGGCAAAGGTGTAAATTACCTCCCTGCTTTCACTTATGTTTTCTACACTGGTGTATAAATTACATCAACTTAGATTTACACATTACTAAAGTATTTCTAAATTACTTAAAGGATGTCTAATTTACACTTCTTCATGCATTACCTTTGAATTTGGCCCTTAATCTGCATAACTACCTTTGTATTTCAATAAAAATGTAAATGATTATAATGAGTCACTGTGGTACAGTCAGTCACAGGTTTTCGTAAGGCATTTCTTTTTTATACATACGTTCAGGGTCCTGGATCCCTGTGTGCTATTTTGAATTCTTATCTTGAAATTATGGATTAGCATAGATTCAGTCCTTAATATATTCCCCTGAACAAGCAATTATAATAAAAAATGCACACTTAAAACAATTCCTTAATAATCCATTCAGACAAAACAATGCAGGCGAGATGTGAAGACATTTGGAAGCATTTTAAAGATTCCATTTACGGGATGCCTGGTGTTCCTTAGCACTGTTTATCTCTCTCCCATTTTTTTAGTGTTTAGAGTTAGTTCAGCTTGTATAATGTTGCATTTCTAATGCTTGTTTGGGGGGAAGAGGGAGAGAGAGAGGTAGGCTATGTTCTTTAAACAAGCCAGAGTTTTGAGGTTGAATTGCCCAGGAGGAAGCTTTTTTTCTTTTAAAAAGTTGAGTCTTTCATGTGCTCCAAAGTACTTCATATAACTTCTGTTTAAAAAAAATCAGTACAGAAAGTAAATCCACATTTTAAAACACATTTTGCTAGTGGATCATAAATTTGTATTCAGAGAGTTTCAAAAACAGATTATAGGGACATGGGGCCTTTACTTTTAAAGCCATTTAAAAAAAAACACCATGAACCACAAAAATCTGTTGGGAGTAATAGTAAGGGTTTGCTTTAAACGCTCAAAGGCAAGAAAATCTAAAGTTAAGACAGACAATGTGGTCCGATGCTGTCCTTAACTGATCACACAGCTTGCAGGTATGGAGCTGCTTTGCTTCAGAGCCTTGTTGCAGCGATGTCAGGTGAGGATCAGTGTTGAACTGAATTTTCAGTGCACTATAAATTTCCTTTTTTTTTTTTTTTTTTTTGTACATTTCAGGGCAACCTCCTCATGTTACTGTAACATAGGGGTCTTTTTTTCAGACAATTAAACCACAAAGAAAAAAATTTGTGCTCTATTCTTGGAGCTGTGCAGATAGTTCTGTGCCAAACATATTTGTTTACAGTGGTAATGTCTGAGTTGTATTATACTAGTTAATAAAGGGATTTATTTAAGGAACAAAGTGAATGACTAAAACAGATGTGCCAGTAGGCTGTATTGTTAAAACTGAAAAGTAAGATTATTTTATGTGAGTTATTTTTTATTGTATTTCTTAGAAATTCAATTTAGTTGTGAGGACATCTTTGTGACAACTGAAAGTATTCTGGCAGTCTGTTTGAGGGGCTGCTCCTATGCTCTTTAAATGGATCAATCTCCCATCTCCTTCACTGGCGATTTATAAAGATTGCACATTAAAGCCCTTAATCCCAGGTTTGATCAACTATACAGTCATATTACATTATGGATTTTACCATGATTCTAAATCTTTAATTTTAAATCCATCTTCAGTTGTAGCAAACATATATAATATATTAAAATATTTCATAGTTCCTTTGTAGTCCCCCATCAGTCTGCCTATATCCATCTGTTGTCCCTAGTCCTATACTTAGATTGTGAGCTCTCTTTGTTGTTTGTACGCACAGCACCTAGCTCAACGGGGTGCTGGATTGTGACCCTGAGGCACTATGATAAGAGAATTAATAATAATGTAGTATATGTTTTTTCCATTCTGGTTTAATGACACAAAAATCTGCCCATGTCTTCAGCCTATGGTTTTGTCATGTCAGGTACTTATACAACAACACAGTCA
This sequence comes from Chelonoidis abingdonii, assembly GCF_003597395.2. Taxonomy (NCBI): domain Eukaryota; kingdom Metazoa; phylum Chordata; order Testudines; family Testudinidae; genus Chelonoidis; species Chelonoidis abingdonii. The sequence goes on from NC_133771.1 coordinate 172,487,242, forward strand.
TTGTGAAAAGAGAGTTAAAAGTGGAGTGGCTTGCAGCTATGTGACTAATTTCTCACAGTTATTCACATTTCTGTTCATGGCATCAAAATTAGGGATTTTTGAGGCTGCATGGGGAAATAATGAATGCCTTGCATCTATAGCACCTTCCATTTCAGGATCTCAATGCATGTTTCTTCAAAGATCAGTTAATTTAGCCTGCCGACACTCCTGTCATATAGGTAAATGGCATTATCTCAACTCCAGAAATTGGGTGATAAAGGCATAGAGAGTTTCAGTGAGTTGCCCATGGTCGCCCAGATAGTCTGTGGCAGAATCTAGAATGGAATCCAGTTCTCCTGATTCATAACCACCATTCTTTAACTACAAGGGTGTAATTCCTGATTGTGAGTGTAGTGAGGCAGAGTGGCCTCCCTCTGGACTTGACAATGAGGAACCACTACACTCCGCCTGGTGGGAGGAGCCAAATCCTTCTCAACAAAAGTACCAGGGTGGGGCAGGAAGGATAAAGTTGAGTGGGACTCATGGAAGGAGGCAGATATCTCCAGCCCGCTGCGGCACTCTGGAATTGAAACTGCACTGTGCAGCACCCTGGAGGAGATCTATCCTGGGCATGAATTGTCAGGACTGTCATCAGCCCTGTACCTTGAGGAGATGGAGCACCCTTGGATTATGGAGCCCTGCACCTGGAATGGGGTAGGAAGGAGCCCACGGAAACCAGACTTTGCTCCAGTTTTGTCTCTGTTAGAGCCCTTGGCTGGGACTCGGTGGAGTAGGGTGGGCCCAGGTCCCCTTACCCTTCTGCTGCCAACCCCACCTTTGGTCTTGTGGTCTATTCACCCCTAAGCCAGAAGGCCTATGCTTTGTTTTCGGCTTGCCCCAGCAAAGAGACTGGGGGCCTAGACTCTGTGTGCGTTGGCTTCCTTAGCCAGGAATCATAGAAGATTAGGATTGGAAGAGATCCCAGGAGGTCATCTTGTCCAACCCCCTGCTCAAAGCAGGACCAACCTCAACTAAATCATCCCAGCAGGGCTTTGTCAAGCTGGGCCTTTAAAACCTTTAAGGATGGAGATTCCACCACCTCTCTAGGTAACCCATTCCAGTGCTTCACCACCCTCCTAGTGAAATAACGTTTCCTAATATCCAACCTACACCTCCCCCACTGCAACTTGAGACCATTGCTCCTTGTTCTGTCATCTGCCACCACTGAGAACAGCCTAGCCCCATCCTCTTTGGAACCCCCCTTCAGGTAGTTGAAGGCTGCTATCAAATCTCCCTCCCCCCCACTGTTCTGCAGACTAAATAACCCCAGTTCCTTCAGCCTCTCCCCATAAGTCATGTGCCCCAGCCCCCTAATCATTTTCATTGCCCTCCGCTGGACTCTCTCCAATTTGCCCATATCCTTTCTGTAGTGGGAGGGCTCTAAAAACTGGATGCAATACTCCAGATGTGGCCTCACCAGTGCTGAATAGGTGTGAATAATCATTTCCCTTGATCTGCTGGCAGTGCTCCTACTAACACAGCCCAATATGCTGTTAACCTTCTTGGCAACAAGGGCACACTGTTGACTCCTATCCAGCTGCTCATCTACTATAATCCCCAGGTCCTTTTCTGCAGAACTGCCGCTTATCCAGTCGGTCCCCAGCCTGTTACAATGCTTGGAATTCTTCCTACGAGCAGGACTCTGCACTTGTCCTTGATGAACCTCATCAGATTTCTTTTGGCACAATCCTCTAATTTGTCTAGGTCCCTCTGGACCCTATCCCTACCCTCCAGCATATCTGCTTTTCCCCCCAGTTTAGTGTCATCCGCAAACTTGCTGAGGGTGCAGTCCATCCCATCATCCAGATCATTAATGAAGATGGTATACAAAACCGGCCCCAGGACTGACCCCTGGGACACTCCGCTTAGGCAAAAGTCTGCTTCCTGCTCCGCCCCGTCCAGAAGGCCAGCGCTTCCCTTATAGACTGTTCATTGCTGTCTGTCCAAGCCAGGAGGCTGTGGGTTAGAGATTGCTTTTACTCTGCCCTGCCTAGAAGATCAGAGCGCTAGACTCTTGAATGATGTCAGCCGTAGCTGGGAGACTCTGGGTTAAAGACTGCTTACTGCCCTGCCCAAGGGGGCTAGAGCTCCAGACAGTTAATGGTTGTTTGTCTCTGCTAGGAGGCTACAGGCTCCTTGGCCCTGCCTGCTGCAGTGAGGCAGAGTGGCCTCCCTTCCAGCTTAAGAGCAGGGGACCACTACACTGACAAATTAAAGCATTTGCCAAATAAGGGAGACCAAAGGGGGTGAGGACATATTTCCAACTTTGAAAGGTTTGTTATGCCCGCAAACAGTATAGGGGAAAGTCAAATAAAAGGTGCTGTGTTGTGCGGTTTTGTTTATTTTATGTTTTTAAGTATCTGTTAGTTTCTCTTGCAAAGCTGTATACCACTAAATTTGTTGTGGATATTTCAGCAATATCCACGCATACTTTTTCCATGTAAATGCTCGGGCAATCCTGCTACTGTAGGACAAAGCTCTTTTTTAAAACTTTTAAATGTTTTTTTTTCCCTAACAACCTATTTGTATGTATTAATCCATTGGTTCTAGGAGTTGAAGTCTCTTGGCATTTGCTCCATTATCAATAGCAGCGCTTACCATGAGCACTGATGCCAAGGTTTTTGAGAGAAGGCCTATAACCAGTACTTGGATAATATCTATCCCTAATTATTTTATACTGCTACACCTCATAGTATCCAAATGCCTGCCATGTAAAATCAATAGCAATGGTGAAGTCCCTAGTAGAAGAAAGAAAGAACAAAATTTCTTCAACAAATTTCAGTTGAGCTTCTTTTGTGAATTGAATACTGTCTTCTGACCTTCCTTTCGTTTAATAAACAATCACTATTTATCCTTTGAAATCCAAACTAAGGCCTGGTAAGAGATGTGTTTAATAGCACTATTTCTTTAAATACATGATTAACTTTGAATTAAGCAAATTAAAGGCTGTGGAACTCAAACGTGCTTTCCTGAATCAGTGCTTAGATCTGGATTATATAGACATGTTATATTCCTGCATCTGTCTGTCTGCCTATCTGAGAGACAAGGTGGGTGAGGTCATATCTTTTATTGGACCAACTTCTGTTGAGGAGACAGACAAGGTTTCGAGCTACTCAGAGCTCTTCTTCAGGTTTGGCAAAGGTACTTGAAGCATCACAGCTAAATACAAGATGGAACAGATTGTTTAGCATAGGTAGTTAGCACATAGTCTAAGGGACCATTTAAGGTGGTGTGGTCTGTTAACACACCTGCAGTCATAGGACAAAGAAGGAGGAATTAGTAATGGGACAGGTTGTTGTAATAAGTCATAAATCCAGTGTCCCTATTCTGTTTGATTTTTAATGTGTAGCACAGGCACCGACTTTCCATTGTGCCAGGGGTGCTCGACCCTCGGCTGTGCCCCAGGCCCCACCCTCCACCCTTTCCCTCAAGGCCGCAGGCCTGCCCCCATTCCACCCTCGCCCCGCCTCTTCCCACCCTGTTCAGTCCCCTCCCCTGAGTGCACCAGGTCCTCGCTCTTCCCCTTTTCCCTCCAGTCTCCTGAATGCCACAAAACAGCTGATTGCAGCGGGTGGGAGACATGGTGAGGGGTTGATTGGTCGGGCCTGCTGGGAGGCAGGAGGCATTGGAAGGGAGGGGGAAGTGCTGATAGGTGGGCTGCCAGTGGATGCTCAGCACCCACCATATTTTCCTTGTGGGTGCTCCAGCCCGAGGGCACTCACGAAGTCAGCGCCTATGGTGTCTAGCAGAGTTATGAATTTAAGCTTTTAGGATTATTTTTTGAAAGTGTTGTGCAGATTTCCTTTGAGGATCAGGACTGAGAGGTCAGGTATGGAAGTATCACTTTGTGATGGAGTGCTTTGTCTTTTATCATTTTCCTGTGGGGGTTCATTCGAAAATGTAGTCTCTTCTCTTATAGAATCATAGAAATATAAGGGCTGGAAGAGAAGTCATCTCGTCCATCCCCCTGCACTGAGGAAGGACCAAGTAAACCTAGACCATCCATGAGAGGTGTTTGTCTAACCTGTTCTTTAAAACCTTCATGGGCAGGGATTCCACAACCTCCATTGGAAGTCTGTTTCAGTCCTTAGCTATCCTTATAATCAAAGTTTTTCCTAATAGCTAACCTAAATCTCCCTGGCTGCAAATTGAGCCCATTACTTGTCCAACTTAAGTGGAAGTGACAACAATTGATCACAATCTCTTTAGAACAGCCCTTAACATATTTGAAGACTGTTATCAGCCTCCCCACTGGCCCAGTCTCCTCTTCTCTAGACCAGCGGGTTCTCAGACTGTGGGTTGGGACCCCGGAGTGGTTCACAGCCCTATTTTAATGGGGTCTCCAGGGCCAGCATTGTACTTGCTGGGAACCACGGTTGAAACTGAAGCCCAAGCTCCACCTCCACCCGGCGACAGTGTCAGAAGCTTTACTAAAATAAAGATAAATCATGTCTACTTCTTCCCCCCATGCACTATGCCAGTAACCTTGTCAAAGAAAGTAAGTAGGTTGGTTTAGCATGATTTGTTCTTGACAAATCGATGTTGGCTATTACTTATCACCTTGTTATCCTCAATACTTGGATTGTAAGCTGTTTGAGTCAGGGACTGTCTTTTTGTTCTGTGTTTATATAGTGGCTAGCACAATGGGGTCTTGGTCCATAACTGGGGTTCTGGGGTGCCATAGTAATACAAATACATAATATACTGCCTGTTACATGTTCTGATGCAGTGGTCTCTCTGGTTTAGAAATATAGACCCTTCTACTTCACATATGTGCAAACCCCATGGTATAAATATGGGCAGAATTTGCTGCTTCATTAAGCATTTTTGGGATTGTTAGTGGTATTTTGTTTAAACCTTAGTAGTGAGGAAATCCAGATAGAAGACTGAAGGCTTCATTTTCATTTTCAGTGGGTTCCAAGCCAGACAAATTTATCAAAGGCTGTCTGTTTGTAGGCAACTATTGTAATCTGATCTGAGCTTTTCTGAGTTTAAGTTTAGAGTGAAAAATGTGCCCCCTGATTAAACATAGCAATTAAGGATTTTAGGGATCTTAGTTTTGACCCCCTTGACATGAAACACTGACCTCAGTGCAGTACGTTTGTATTGAATTGTTACCATTGTAAGACAATTAGATCATCTTTCTGGGAATTTTAGGGGGCCAATTCATCATCATCATCATAAAAAAAAGTGTCTCCTTTGAATTGCTACTCCCTTGATTATTTGAGTTTTGGACAGTGTATGTAAGGTATTTGTGATACTAATCTGACACTAACTACGTTATTGCAAAGAATGGTATAATTACATCTCTAATTTCAATCTGCACACTGACAAGTAAGCAAAGTTGTGTTTTTCATCCTTATTTATGAAGTTATCTGAATTAAGATAAACTATCTCTCACCACTCCCTCATTTTCTCTCTCCTACGCACACTCACACAGACTGAAATTTCCATAGGTTCCTAGAAGATTAATAAAAAAACCAAAAAAACCCTCCCACCACTTTCAATAGGAATTGTGCCGCTGAATTCTGAAGGTGGTTTTGAAAAAATCTCAGCCTTATTCCTGATATAAAATCAGAACCCCCCACCCCAAGACACGCGCATAGTATGTGACCTGAGGATCTTGCAACCCATAGAAAATAGGTCAGCATGTATTGATCCCCTACTCCCATTTATTTCAACAGGAAGTATGCTCAGAATAGGAGTCACACCTGCAGATCTGTTGACAAGCTTGTACTCTAAAAGACTTAGTATATGAAACTATTTAGTCATGACCTTGTGCTGATTGAAACTTGCATTTGTATTTTAAACAGTTTTCTAAATGTCCTCACCCTTTAAGAATAGTCCTTGATGAACAAAGAGACTTTGTATAACTAGTGGTAAATAACTTTTAAATTAGATACATTTAGAATTGAGAGACAATTAATTGATTCCTTTTCTCCTTTTTCAGTCAGTCACGAAATTCTCTGTTGTTTACCATGGTTATACTGAATGCCTTTGTTCTCATACATTTTTAATCAACCTTTCTTTTCTTTTCCCCCAGACCGTATACACCTATGAGAGGAGCCCTCTCCACTGTGTGGTTTGATAGATGGAAGATCTCTAATGAGTGTCCAGAACACATTGAAACCATTGACTCAATGTGTCAGGTGCTTACAAACGTGATTGACGATGAAGTTAAAAATGGCATCAGCAAGAATAGGATAATTTTAGGTAAGGGTTTTTTTTTTGTGTTTATACCTTATGAGAGAGCCTCTCGCATTGGGTTCCCATTGGAGTCTATCCTGCAAGTTTGACAAGCAATCCCTGCACGTGGTCTCAATTGACCTTCATTCAGAGTTCAGAGCACGCGGTGCATTGCATGATCTAGCCCTCGGTAGGTCAAATTAGACTGACACCCTTAAAACTGCTTTGACTTCATTGAGGTGCTATGGGTGCAAATGTATGCAGCATTTGGCTCACTGGGTACTCTGTCCCATCAAATTTAAACGTAAGGGGGTTTTTTTGGATATTTTTTTTTGAGCTTCTCATTTATCATTGGAATTTAAATACCAGTCAACAATGTCTAGCCTGTTCTTACTTTGCTATTTCTATCTGGCCTCTTCGTATTTAGAGGGCTTCTGAAGAATGTAAATCTTGAGTTCTCTCAAAGGCAGTGTAGTTTCTTATTTCAATAAGCATCTAGACCAGTGGTTCTCAACGTCACTCCGCTGTTTGTTCAGGGACAGCCCCTGGTGGGCCGGGCTCCAGGCCAGTGGGGGCTGCGGAAAGCAGCGTGAGCCGAGGGATGTGCTGGCCGCCCTACCCACAGCCCCCATTGGCCTGGAGTGGCAAACAACAGCCAGTGGGAGCTGCGATCGGCTCAACCTGCGGACACTGCAGGTAAATAAACCAGCCCGGCCTACCAGGGGCTTTCCCTGAACAAGCAGCAGACCGGTTTTGAGAACCACTGATCTAGACAACACAAATTATTGCACATTGTATCCTCTCTACTGCTGTGGTTGCTTCCGAAGAGTTCAGTCATGAAAAAACAAAAGTCCTGTGAAATGTTCAGTAATGGTAGAACTTGGTAACAAATGCATTTACTCATCATATTTAGCCCTTGTCTAGATCATCACATCTTCAGAACATTGTACAAATATCTACTAATCTTCAAGCACGCTCAAGGAACGTGCTGTATCAGGCCTATTTTACAGTTGAGGGAATTGAAGCAGAGAGGTTGAGGCCCCAGGAGTAGCATAAGTCAGAGATGGAATTAGAACTCAGGAGTGCCTGACTCCTTGTTCTATTCTTACATGACTAAATATTTCAGGTTGGAATAAACTTTTAATGTGGGAACTTCTGATGTCATGGGCAACTGACTCTTACCATTGAGGTCCTAAGCAGTGGAGCCAGGACCATTCAGCCTGCGTATTTTCTTGGCCCAGCCCTGTGTTGCTCTTCGAAGGTCTCTGTTTATTTTTCCTTGGTAGCTCATTGCCCTGGCTGTAGAATGCATTATTTTGAATGGCTGTCAGCACAGTCTCTTTGATCTGGCTTTCCTGTGTTATACCTGCAGACCTAGAGACTGCTGAAGAAGAGCAGATTTTTTTTTTTTTTTTCTGGGAGTGGGGTGGAGATGTTCCACATACAGACTCATTCTGCTGCTAGATTTTGCCTTTGACGTCAGGAAAATAGAAGTAGTGAGATTGCAGGGTCTGAGACACACTTTAAATCTGGGAAATCATCTAAGGGAGTAATTGAGGTTAGTTGTCTCAATCCCTTAGTCTCTTTTGAAAGTTCCAGCCTCTGTGTTTAAATTCTCTATCTTTAAATTGTTGAAAATTGTCTTTTCTCCCACCTTTTGTCTGTCTTGTCTATGTAGATTGCAAGGTCTTTGAGAGATGTTCTCTTGCTAAGTGCATATACTCTGCCTAGCACAATAGGACCCTGATCTCAGTTGGGCTTCTGGACACTACGATGATAAATAAGGACTGAGCCCGTAGTCCAGCATCATACCAAATAAGCGCAAATGTGTACATAGGAGTGATGACAATGTGGGTGTGGAAAAACTGGTGCACAAGGTCTTATTCACATGGCCATGTAGGTACCCTCCCCACTGCTAAATCAAAATGGTAGGTCTGTATACTTCCTCTGCACAGATGTGAAGAATTCCCAGGGGATAAAGGGCGATGGGAGGAGAAGGAAGCGGAAAGTCACAACAGACCTGGTCAACTATCTCTTTGGAAATGCCAGCAACATTCTACCTGGATGGGGGAGAGCATTTTAAGAGGGGATCTGGTGGTGAACAGGCAGCTGATTTGTGGATATGACGTGGGCGGAGGTAGAGTGCTGTTTGACAAGGAAGTCAAAGAGAACAAACTTATAGTGGAGGAAGCCATTGTTACTCAGGAGACTTTCTCCAGAGGTGTTCAGTGGCACAGATGCTGGGAATTGGAATGGTGGTGGTGGTGAGCCATGTGGCAAATTAGTAGGACATCTTTCTGTAGAAAGGAGGAGTGGGGGGATTAGACAACTGAGACAATGACGGAGAGAGTGAGACTTGGCAGATAAGTCATTGATGGCAATAGGCTGAAAGCAGCACAGGCTGGATGGATGGATAAGTGGGTGCTGAAGAAGATGAGGTGATAGTCAAGGTGTGAGAACGCTGACGTTGAAGGAACAGAGGAGCCGTGTTTTCTGAAGACAAAGTTGAGGGAGTAGATATTTTAGTGAGTGGGATTTAATTCAGTGGTGAAGGTCAAAGGAGGATGAGGGGTCAGGTGGCATGTCAGTGTGGAAGTTGCCAGTTGAGAATGAAGGTCGGAAATTATGAAGGGAGGGAGAGCCAGGTGTAAAAATTAGGACAGAAAGTGGGCGGAAACTGACAGCTGTGTAGAGTGGGACAGGAGGGCAGTCTGAAAGAAAGAAGGATAAATGAGACAGGAACTCCAGGAATGGAAAGGGAGAACCTAACATTTTCATCATGGTCCTCTGGAGGGTGACTGTCTTTCCTGCTCTGATACAAGTTTTACACAGGGTTGGGGTTTGTTGAAACAATAAGAGCATTTGTTCCTAAAAGAATTGTGGCCTAAACCATTCATCTCGATGACACCTAATGATGACGGCTTAATGATCAACACTGTTAACCATTTCACTACATCATTTTAAAGGAAACATCCAGCTGCTCCTGGCCTGAAGGTAGGAGTAGTGTATAGCCACTCCTCCCTCTTCACCTCAATCTGATTACTAAACATCAGAAGAACAGTTTCCTTAACATTAATCACATCCTCATTTTCAAATATACAGTCTAAGTTTAACAGTTTTAAATACATATGTCTTTTGATACTTGATGTAAAGTGTGCTGCAAGTTCTGTGGGAGTTCCATGCACCAACTGAAGGTCGTATACAGCCCATACTTCTTATTCCTTAAGAAAAAGTTTTCAGAAGTTGGTCTCAAGGCATCACAGTGAGTCTCAGGGTATGGCTACACTGGCACTTTACAGCGCTGCAACTTTCGCGCTCAGGAGTGTGGAAAAACACCCCCCTGAGCGCTGCAAGATGCAGCGCTGTAAAGCCTCAGTGTAATCAGTGTGGCAGTGCTGGAAGCGCTGCTCCCAGCGCTGCACGCTACACCCACAGAGGATGTGGTTTACATGCAGTGCTGGGAGAGCTCTCTCCCAGCGCTGCCGCTCTGACCACACTCACAGTTCAAAGCGCTGCTGCCGCGGCAGCGCATTGAAATTTCAAGTGTAGCCATACCCTTACAAAGGTAGCAAGATTTCCAACTTAAAGAGCACCATCAAGGAATTTTTTCATATGTTTAAAAAAAAAGAGAAGATTTATTCTATTGTTGTGTAGTAACCCAATCCAGAACTTGAAAATGAAAGCAGTATTCTTGCCAAATGCCCCCCCTCCACCTTCTGTTGTGTGCATACATTGATTTCTTATTGTTGGGTCTTGCTGTTACTGGTTAAAAATAACCTCAGAAGTAGAATTATATGGATATTAAAGATACAAAGGAATGTTAAAACTGGTCAAATGTGACTATTGTTATGTTATACACTTCTGTGTTTAATGCCAAATTAGGCAGATCCTAAAATATGCAAATCATGATGAAATTTTAGAACACTTGAGAATAATTTTTATTCTGTTCATGTCTAGGTTTTTATACTACACCCACCACTGTAGTATAAGCACCCTGGTTCTGTGTGAATTTAAAAAAGATCCTTGGATTTAAAAATGAGGTGTCAATTAATGTTGAAGCCTGCTCTAAAGTTCAGTTATGATGTTTGGATACCTAAGCAAAAGCTGACACCCCCCCTTGATTTACTACTACTCCTAGTTTTACAGGTCACTTTTTGTATACCACAGAAATGCTGATCCAAGCACATTGGTCTTTGCCACCTGTAGTCACTTGTATAAGCAGCCAGTGAAAATAAACTTTCAGTAACAGTCCTGTAGACTTGATCATGTGCCAGAAAATACATGCATGATTCCTGACCCCTTGTACTATAACAATAACATGAGAGAGACAACGACTTTTTTGTTTATTACTAGACTTCTTACATAGCTACTGGACCATGGTGGAAGTAACATGAAAGGGCTGCATCTCTTGTAAATATTGGCATAGTCATCCCTCTCAGTATGTGTGAAAATGAGATGAGGGAAGAAATATCTTGGCACTAGACATCCCAAAGAAAGAAGGCATTGTAAGTACTGAGAGATGAAAAATCAACAATAAATCACTAAAACATGCTGGGCAAACAACTTCACCTACAGCCATGGCTTTTTATGTCTCCAGCCTCCAAGTTCTCTCATCTTGCATCTTTTGTAATTATTGGAAGATGAAATATGTTGTCTTTCATGTAAGGACACTTACTACAGAGCTCTCCAGAGGTAAATTTAGGGTTGTGTGCTACTGCCCATTCCTGTAGTATCTGAATGCGAAGATGATGAAGTAGAATTTAGTGTGCATGTGTGTGTGCGCGTGTAGCATCTAGTATGTGGGTGTGTGGATTATCTAAATTATACCTAAGAAATGAGTGACTCAGACCAGTACTATCAGTCCTCTTTCCCCATACGTTAACTCAATTTGTTGTAATGTAAATGCTTTTTTGTCAAGTTTGGTAAGTACTGATATAAATGATCCTTTTACTTATGTTTTGGGGTGAAGGTTTTTGTGACCCAGCTTTTATATTTGTCACTGGTCATATTCCCATCTCTTCCTATTCTTCTCATCTTCCTTCATCCTATCTGTGTGAACATTAGAAATGTCAAATAGATGTGCCAGCAGTGGATGGCAGTGGCTAATAATGTCTGCCACAAGATCATATACTTCAATTGCTTTGCCTTTGTTTTATTTTTACAGCACCCAGAACTCTGCTAGTTGTTTTACTGTACGCACAGAAAGACATAGGTCTTGAAAGATTTGCATTCTAAGTTTAGGGGTGCCAACTTTCTACTTGCACAAAACAGAACTCCTTTGCCCCGCCTGAGGCTCTGTCCATGTCCCACTCCCACTCACTCCATCTCCCTCTCCCTCTGTTGCTCGCTCTCCCCACCCTCACTCGCTCATTTTCACCAGGCTGGCTTGAGGCTGGGGTGTGGAAGGGGATGAGGGCTCTGGCTGGGGGTACCACCAGGGATGAGAGGTTTGGAGTGCAGGAGGGTGCTCCAGGCTGTGGGGGGGGTGGAGTTGAGGGGTTTGGCATATGGGAGGGGGCTCTGGGCTGAGGCAGGGGGTTGGGGTGTGGGAAGGGGTATGGAGTGTGGGCTGGGGGTGCAGGTTCCTGGGTGGGGCCAGAAATGAGGGGTTCAGGGTGTGGGAGGGGGCTCCAGGCTGTGGCAGGGGGTTGGGGTGCAGGCTCTGATGTGGGGCTGGGACTGAGGGATTTGGGGTGCTCTGGGCTGGGGCTGAGGGCTTCAGAGTGCAGGAGTGGGCTCTGGGCTGGGGCACCGGGTTGGGCATGGGTGTGTGTGAGGGCTTTGGCTTGGGGTGCAGACTTGGGTGGGGCTGGGGATGAGGGGGTTGAGGTGCAGGAGGGCGCTCCAGGCTGGGACTGAGGGGTTCAGAGAGCGGGAAGGGGATCAGGGCTGGGACAGATGGTTGAGGCCAGGGAGTGGGTCAGGGATGCAGGCTCTGGGCGGCACTCACCTCAAGCAGTTCCCAGAAGCAACGACATGTCCCTTCTCTGGCTCCTATGCAGAGACGTGGCCAGGCAGCTCTGCGCACTGCCCCATCCACAAGTGCCGCCCCTGCAGTTCCCATTGGCTGTGGTTCCCTGCATAGTGCCGCCAACCAGACAGTCAGTGACCCAGTCAGTGGCGCTGACCGATTGAAAACTGGACACCTGGTCACCCTATCTAAATTAGATATTCATGGTACAGGGACCAAGCTTAGGAAACAGTAGGGAAGGGTTGGAGTAAGGAAGGACAAGGGTTACAGCAATAAAATCAGCAGTTACTCAGTTCAGCCATGTTCATGTCTTTATAGCACAACTAATTTTTTAAAATGTGTATGTATTATCGATCAGATATAATGGGCATCATAGACTATCCTTGACAGGTGTTTGTCCAAATTATTCTTTAAAACTTTTAATTATGGGGATTCCGCTACTTCCCTTGGAAGTCTATTCCAGAGCTTAATTACTCTTATAGCAGACAGTTTTTTTTCTAATATCTGACCTAAATCTCTCTTGCTACAGATGAAGTCCATTACTTGTTGTCCTGTTTTCAGTGGACATGGGATGACAGTCCTTAACGTATTTGAAGACTGAGAGCAGATTCCCCCTCAGTATCTTTTTCTCAGGACTAAACATGTCCAGGTTTTGGGGGGGGGGGGTTGGGTTGGGTTTTTTTTTTAACGTTTTCCCAGAGGTCAGGTTTTCTAAACCTCTGATCATTTTTGTTGCTCTCCTCTGGACCGTCTGCAGTTTGTCCACGTCTTTCCTGAAGTGCGGTGCCCGCAATTGGACATGGTACTCCAGCTGAGGCCTCACCAGTGCTGAGTAGAGCAGAATAATTATTTCCCATGTCTTTCAAACAACACTCCATTAACACATCCCAGGATGATATTAAACTTTTTCATGACTCATCACACTGATTCATATTCAGATTTGTGACCCTCAGATCCTTTTCACCAGTTATTTCCCATATTGCAGTTATGTATTTGATTTTTCCCACCTCCCTAAATGTAGTACTTTGTACTTACTGTTGTTGAATTTCATTATGTTGAATTCAGACCAATTCTCAAATTTATCAGTGTTGCTTTGAGCAGGTAGAATATGGATTTCATAATACTTGGGCACTACCAACCAGATGGTCATAAGCAATCCTGAATCTGTTCTAGCATTTGGATCACCAGCTTGCCATGTACCTATCAGTGTCCCATTGTTGGAGCATTTCCATAAACTCATGCAATCATTGATGCTAGGACTGGAAAAAACCTTCTGGGTTCGTTTTGCAGTTGGCATGCAACATTATTCTGTATACTAATGTTTTATTATTAGTGCTGGCTTAAAAAGAAACTGGGGAGGGTATGAAATTACACACATCAATTTTTTTTATATATTTTCAATTTTCAAAATATTTCACCCAGCTCTTACTATTGTTTGTTTTAATTTTATTTTAGTGCCAACTGGGTGCTCAGGTTCATAGAGATTTACATGAAGATAGTCTCTGCTGTATGTAAATACTGATCCTTCAAATGTAGCTCAGTTGAAATGGAACTATTCATGCTCATAAGTGTCTTTGAGATTAGGGCCAAAATAGGAGACACAGTATGGTACAGACATACTAGATGATAGTTCAAGCTTGTATTAGTTACCTTTGGTGGATCATTTCTGACAGGCAACCCAGAATAAGAGGTACCATTTTTCAGGAGGGAGCTTGAAAAAAGCAAAGGTGGTTTGGTGCTTACAAGGAGGGAGACAACCTCACAAGTGATGAAGCTGCATGGAAGAAGGTACAAGATGTGAATGAGATACAGATTTTAAAATGGGGGGTTGTGAGGGAGACTTGGAGACTCATAGGGTGCAAAGTTGGTGCAGGGGGCTGGAAAGGTGGAAATGAATGGAGATTTTAATCTGATCTGTTAAGTGAGGCCGCAAAAACCTCCCTTGGCAATATTGTTCCACTGTTTAAAATTCCTAATAGCAGAAGAATTTCTTCTTTTATAGTTTCAGGCCATTGTCACGTGCTTGGCCAGGTCTACACTAGAAACTTTTGCCGATATAACAATGTGTGATGCGGGAAGGCAGTGATGGTGGGATTGTTTTTAACACTTTTATACCAGTAAAAGCTCAAGTGTAAATGCAGTTATACTGGAGGGAGATGTTCTTTTTCCAGTATAGCTTATTTCATCTGGAGAGCTAGTATAAACTATACCAGCAAAAGCACATTTAATTAACTGTTACAAAGCTGACCCTCAGTCCTGCCAGCTGATCAGTGAGAGCAGATCCCTACACCCATGCACAGCCCCATTGAAGTAAATGGTTGCAGAGGTCTGTCTGTGGGGACTGGTCATCAGCAGTAAGAGATTAGTCTTGTTATGTCTGACAGATATCTTCCCAGTACCACATCTATGGTCTCATCTTCATAAAGGCATACAGAAATAGGGGTTAAACCATAGTTGTAATAAGATGATCAGATGAAAGACGAATGGACATTTTCCCGCTAGTTTTTACTTTTCTGCCAACGAACTTTAAAAGTTATAGTCATGAAAATGTGTTTTTCATATCAGGTGAAAATGTGGCAAAATTTCTTTGAGTTCCAACATGAAACAATACTACATTTTTATTGTAGAAGTGATACTTTTTTACTGTATGAACTTGTACCACTTAGTTGTTTGCTGAAAACATGTCATCTTGCTTGAGTGTTTTGTCAGGAGAGAAACCTGGACAACAAATTTATTCATGCTCCCAATTTGTAAAAAGAGAAAGTGTCTGGCTACTAAAAGGAAGCTGCCTTTATTATTGTAAAGGCATTAAGAAATTAGTGAACAGTAAACAGGACAGAACTGCAGTGGATTCTAAACTGTACATTTCTGTATTGCTAAGAGATAGGTGTAGTAAACGTCTGTCTCAAATCTGGACTTAGAGTTCAACATCTGAGTGTTTACTGTGAACCTCCCCCAAGCTTATACCCAGCTTGGATCTTATCTCGCTGCGCGACAAATTTAATACCTAACCATTGAGTCCAAGCACAGCCACAAACATTACTGTTTCTTCGACAGTGTGCCTCAAGTGCCACTCTGCTGAAATTCTTATTGCCTCAGATACAGGAGAATATTCTAGACGCCTCCCCTCGCCCATCTTAGGATTAGTCCTCGCAACCCTGGCTGCTCAACATATGCGCCAGACCAGGTGTTCGGCCCCTTGCGCAGAAGCTTTCCCGGAACTGACCAACCCCACAGCACAACCTTCCTTTGCGAAAGCACCCCAGAACACCGGTCTTCTATCTCAACGCCCCAGCTCCCCCCACAAATCTTGGCACCTCTCCGTTCTCCCATGGGGGAGACTGGGACGAGTGAATATAGCGTTTAATCACACTAATCACATACTCCTTTGACATACACCGAGGCAGAGGCAACCTAAGATGTCTTGTCTCACCGAGGACCTATGCACTTCCCCACGTCAACGTCTCACCATCAGTCCTTGGGCTTACGACTTCAACACAAAACATCCACACCGTGCTACACCGGTTTGTCCACCAGGAGTCCACACGTTTGTCCTGCCTGCATGAGGAGCTACAACTTCCCTATTAACGAGTGAATTTGTCCTGAAAAAAAGTAAGGACCACCGGGCGTGGCGAGCTTTGGTAGCACCTCTCCCCCTCTAGCCTGTCAAACCAGAATAAACTGCCAGAGATCCTCTCCTCTGCCTCACTAGGAAAGAAACTTCCACAGTTTTAAAAGAAACTTTATATATAAAAGAAAGAAAATACATTAACAATAATACTGCATTAAAATCTTACAGGCTCTTGCTTATAAAAATAGAATAAACAGTCTGATTTAAAGAGAGCCCAATTAAACCGTCGCCAGCACATAAGCACAACACACACGTAAGTAACAAATCAAACACGCACAGCCGATTATCTTGTTCATTTTGTACTCACAGATGTTTAGGAGAATATTTGAAAGAAGATGGAGTTAGAAGAAAAGCTTGTTTACTCGCAGCCGAGGAAGACAAAAAAAGACCCCGAGTTTCCAGTCCCCTCCCAGACTTTAAAAAAAATCCAGGTCTCTGATTGGTCCTTTGGTCAGATGCTTGGTTCCCCCTTTGTTCACCCTTTTCAGGTAAAAGAAAATTAACCCTTACCTATCTACTTATGACAATAGGCGTGGGAGTTATGTAGCAGCGCTTACAGATAAACAAGGAAACAAAGTCCTTGCCCTGAAGAACTGACAAAAGACGGTTATGTTCATGAAGTTCTTTGTATGGAATCCCGTTAACATTCATCCTCTGTTGTAATATTCAGTCATGTGCCCTATTAGTTCTGGGGCACAGTAACTGTTCATATGCACAATAATAGGCCGTCGTTATGTTGTCTTGTGAAGGCACTTTCTCTCCTGCCGCACCCACTCTTGCAGTTCAGCTAGTGACCATATGCTCATTATATGCTTTTGTACTTAGTACTTACTTGGTATTTGCTGTTCAGCTCAAGGCAAACCGTAACAGGTTGGGGGAAGTGTCTAGGTGGGATATTGTAGTGTGTTTATGCTTATGGAAATATTGATTTGATAGAAGGAAGTAATGAGCACATGAGTCTCTTTGCAGGTCACTTGTTAGGATTTTTTGTTGCATTCACCAACGGGGAAAGAGAAATTACCTAAATCGTCCCTAGAGAGGGCAGAAAGAGGGGCAGAAAATAACAAAATGAGCATCAGTTTGGAAAAATGTAAGCTAATACTTCTGAGTAATAATTATCCTAACCTCAGATATTCAGTGGAAAGGATACATCTGGGAATCAGTAATGCTGAAAGGGTGGACAGAAAATTAGACCTGAATATACACTGCATCATGGCAGTAAAATGGTCAAGCAGGTAATTGTCTCTCCTCATACCATGCTGGTGGACTACATATGGAATATTATGTTCATTTTTGGCCACTTCATTGTCAGAAATATTTTGATAAACTTGAAGAAATTCAGGAAATAGCAGGAAAAATTATCAAAGAAGGGCCCGACTAATGAGGAAAGATTCTAAAAAGCTGAATATGTATCGTTTGGCTAAGTGATGATTAAGGGCCCGGTTCTCCTCTCACTTAGATCAAAGGGAGTTAAACCAGTGTGATTATGACTCAGGGAAGCAACTCGTGATTTACACCAGTAAGAGAGAGAAGAATCTAGGCTTTAGCGCTACAGAGCACTGAAACATCAAGGAGGAAGGGTGGAATTATTTATGATGCTAAATTTGGAGTAACTTGGTGAAATAAAGGGAATGTTTAAGTTGAATATTAGGGAACACTTGATGATTACCTGTTCTGTTCATTCCCTCTAAAGCACTTGGCATTGGTCACTGTGGTCTAGATGGGCCATTGGTCTGACCCAGTATGGGTCGATTGGTCTATAGAATAGTTTCTAGCCGAGTGGCTTTGAATACGTTAAAGCTAGATGGAAAAACCTAACTGGCCACCCTGTCCATTCTATTGTAAATCTAAAATTATTTTCTACAATAAATGTATTAGTACATTTTCCAGTCTCTGATTTCAGAAAACCATTAGTGGGACAGAAGCCTTAGAACCCATTATGGGGTACAGTCTTCATGACTGATTAAAAAGATATTCTTCCACTTTCTAAGACACAAAGAACTGAACATTTTGAAGTCAGGGATAGGAAATCAAAAACACAGTGTAACAAGGGAAATCAGAAGATAAATTGTTAACATGCTGGCTGGTACACAGAGCATTTGTAAGAGAGACCTTAGAGAAGGCATCCTTCATTCTGGGTCACGAAATTAAGCATTCATTTACAGATTTCAAGTATCAGAGGGATAGCCGTGTTAGTCTGGATCTGTAAAAGTGGCAGAGAATCCTTATAGACCAACAGACGTTTTGGAGCATGAGCTTTCGTGGGTAAATACCCACTTCGTCAGATGCATGTAGTGGAAATTTCCAGGGGCAGGTATATATATGCTAGCAAGCAAGCTAGAGATAACGAGGTTAGTTCATACGGGATGGATGAGACCTGTTCTGCAGTTTAAGTGTATTGAAACCATAGTAGTTAGAGGAAATCGGTTCTGTAGTTGGCAAAAGCTCATTTAATCTTGTTTATCCTGAGCTGATTGGTGTCAATCTTGAGATAAATGAACGCTAGCAGTTTCTCTTTGAAGTATGGTTGAGTTTTTGCTGAGGATGGCCACCTTACAAGGTCTGCTACCAGTGTGGCCAGTGGGACGTTGAGTGCTCTCTACAGCTTTTGTTTATACATTGTCCATTCCTGATATTGATTGTGTTCCTTCTTATCTTTCTCGTTAGATGCACTGTCCATCTGGCCGATGTACAAGCATGAGGGGCCATTTGCTGGCTGTATGATGGCTTATATTTCATCTGGTGGACGTGCAGTGGAATGAACCTGGTGATGGTTGGCTGATCTGGTTGGTCTGATGTATGTGTCGTCTGGGTAGATACTGTGGTCAGGAGTGCCTGAGGTTTGTTGCTGGATTGGTTCTGAGCAGAGTTTACTATGGTGCGGTGTGTATTGCTCTGGTGAGAATACGTTTCAGGTTGGCAGGTTTATCTGTCGGGTCGAGGATTGGCTTGCCACCCAAGACCTGTGAAGTGTGGGTATCATGTCCGGATGCGTGTATACCGATCCTTGATGATGCGTTTGGAGGGCTTTAGCTGGCGGCTTGTTTATGTCAGTGGAGTCTGTTGGTTTCTTTTCCTGGGTTTGTTCTTTGCAGTCGGAGGCTTTTTGGGTAGCACGTCTGTGCTATGTGATCTTGTTTTCCTTATTTCTCTTCGTGCGGGTGTATTGTAGTTTCGAGAATGCTTTTGTGGTGATTTTGTTGGTGTTATGTCCTGTCTGAGGGGTTTAGAACAGATTGCGGTTTATACCTCATTTGTGGCTGTAGACACTCGAGATTTGTGTATTATGCTCCCGTGGGATGGTAAGCTGGAAGCATGAAGGTAGTGCCATTACGCGGTCATGTAGGTTTTCGATATAGTTGAGTGTTAATGTTGCTACCATCTCTACTTATTGCACGTGCGTTTCTATGATTAAGTGGACCTCCCATTGTAGTATTGATCCAGGCCTGAGCGTTTGTTATGGTTGGGGTTGAACGCTGTTGAAATCTGGTGGATTTTTTCCAGAGTCTTCCTTCCGTGGGTCCAGATGATGAAGATGTTATCAAATGTAGCATAGGTCAGAAAGGGGTGTGAGTAGACGAGATGCTGAGGATGCATTGTCAGTCAGCCATAAATATTTTGCTATTGTGGGGTCCTATCGTGATGTCTCTATAGCCAGTTTGCCACTTTTGATTCTTTGATGATCTTATATATTGTAATTAAATTTTTTTGAAATAGCTGTGTTTGAGTATTAAAGCACAGAGTCCTCAGTCAGCCAGTTTTGTGCTGTGGCATCATCAGGACGTTTCCTGAACTAGCTGTATCCACTCTGTGTGGGATTGTTGTGTAGAGTAGCTTTCTCTTGTATCTTCTATTCTTTCATTTTTTTTTCTTTTTTTTCATTCTTTGTTTTTTCTTTGCTTCTTTTTCTTTTTCTTTTCAGTTTTCATTTTTTCTCTTTTTTTTCTTATGTTCTTTCCTCTTTATTCTCTTTTTCATCTTCTCTTTCTGTTCTCTCCTTTCCTTTTCCTTCTCATTCTCCTTTCCTCTTCTTACATCCATGGTGGCTTAGATTGGTGTGTTTTTCTTGGGATGACCAATGTCATTTAGTTTCCTCAGGAAATCAGTTGGTGTGTTTCACTTGGTAGATAGCTTGCGGAGTGCTGGTGGCATAGGTTTTCTGAGTAGAGGTCCATATATTCCAGACTCAGCCCTTCAGTGATGTGAGTGCCTCAAAGCCCGATATTTGATGGGTCATTCCAGGATTTCTGGGTTTTGTCGATCTTGTGTGGTTATATGTAGATAGAATATATCCCTGGTCAGGCTTCTAAGTTATGTTTGATTGTTCCTGTACTTTTATGTGTAGGCAGTTGTCCTGTGAGATTAAGACGGTGTGCCTCCAGTTTTCTTGTGTTATTTTCCTCAGTGGATCCGATAGTGAAGTGGCCTGTATGAATTTGGCCTTATTTGGAGAGTTTGTTTGGTGGCCTCCTTTTGGTTATGTTCAGTACCTGTTCATTGATTGATCAACTATGGCACTCCTCCTTTTATCAGCTCTCTTGATGATCTAATCTGTGGTGGTTTCTAGCTGTGTGTGCCCTGCGTTCTGCTCACGACTTTTAGGTTTATGGGCAAGCGATGTTTTCCTTACTGATTTCTGCCTGTGCACGTTGCTCGGTTAAGCATCAATTGTAGAGGTCCAGACTTGTCATTTCGACCTCTGGAGGAGGGTCCATGTGGAGTTTCTTTTCTTGTGCTGTTGTGGTCAGTTGGTTACCTGTGTGTCACGTGGGCTGTTCAGCGTGTTTATTCCTGAAGTATTCTTTTGAGTCGGAGACAGCGTAAAGTTAGGCTTCCAGGCATCGCCACCAGTAACTGTTTCCTTATTATTGGTGGGGCTGGTCAGGGCAGAAAGGTTGAGTCCCTTGAGATTAGGACAGACTCTCTGGCATGGTCCTTCTGTTTGGTCTTCAGTCTTAATCTGTTTCTTGCTTCCTTCTTCCTTGCATGTTGCTTGTCATTACTTGTCTCTGTTAACTTGTGGCTTTCCGTTTTAGTGGATTATGTATTGA
This sequence comes from Chelonoidis abingdonii, assembly GCF_003597395.2. NCBI lineage: Eukaryota > Metazoa > Chordata > Testudines > Testudinidae > Chelonoidis > Chelonoidis abingdonii. The sequence continues at coordinate 172,508,120 of NC_133771.1, forward strand.
CTAATAATTGCTGTGGTCTCTGGTTGGGATCCATCGGTTTGTTGGCCCCATGTGGCAGCGCTAGGAGTTAGACAGCTTACTAGTCCTTTCCTCTTCCCTTCAGTCTTCCTGTAGAGAGGTGAAGTGATATAATGTTAGATCTCTGTCTTATCCTTATGTTGAAGTAGTTTTAGGGCAGTTTTGGTGTTTATTAATGAGAGTCTCCTAGGTTGGTGAGAGCTCTTTATGATGTTTTCCTGTTTGGCTTTATAGGAAGTATGCTGATCAGGTGTTTCTCCTCAGTCTCTTTGATAGTGTATGTCATAATTCTCTCACTGTGGTCTGTGTAGTTATGTAGATTAGCAGTGGATTTTTTTTACCTTTAGTCCTTTGGTTCCATGATGTCCAATCCTCGTTTGCAATTTGGTAAGGAAGATGATATTGTCTCTGTATTTGTGCAACGCTTTCTTCATGAGGTTCATTGTTGATTTCGACTCTCATACTGGCCTAAATGCAGTGTCCTTTCATGGTGTGTCAGTATCAGAGGAGTTAGCCGTGTTAGTCGGTGATCTGTAATAATGCTGCATGAGAAATTCTGTTGGCTATTCTACTAAAAACCTGTTTCAGGAGATCGTCTTCACTTTAATCCTCCCGTCCGGTCGCATAGCTCACTTTGTAGCAGTACCGTTAGGTGGCCATCCTTGCAGCTCAGAAAAAACTTCTATGGATCCAGGACTTCTCATCTTATAAGTAGAAACTGCTGGTCGCTTCATTTCTTCTTTTCAATATTGACACTCATTTCATGCTCAGTGATTATTAACCTTCCTTGTATGATTCTATTGTTTTTTTTGAATGGGCTTTGTGTCAACTATCTAGAATCCATGTTTTTCTTCCTCTTCTTTCGGTTCTTTTCTACACTTTCTCAGCTTGCATTTTTAGGACAGTCCGGCCTCATTCCCTCCTCATTGATTGAACTAACCTCGTTATCTCTAGCTTGCTTGCTAGCATATATATATATATATATATATATATATATATACCTGCCCCTGGAAATTTCCACTACATGCATCTGACGAAGTGGGTATTCACCCACGGAAGTTCATGCTCCAAAACGTCTGTTAGTCTATAAGGTGCCACAGGATTCTCTGCTGCATTTACAGATTTGAGACCCAAACCATTGTTTGTTGAGTGAATAGTGGGTTGTGAGTAATGCAAAGAAATGAATATAACTGAAGTATTACAGTAAGCAAACTGGTCGATTCCTGGGTTTAAGCATAGTGGTTGAAGCAACAGATTTTACTTCACATATGGTTCTGATTCTTATCTCACAGGTGTCAATTTGGAGTAGCCTCACTGAAATTTAAAGGTTTAAGGGGAATCGAGTCTGAAGATCTTACATTTAGACAGAACAGCTCATTATGAAAAATCCTAATGTCCTTTTATAAACTGTATATGGAAGAATGTATTTACTTGCCACTGAAACATGGCAGCAGTTGTTGGGATTTAATCTTCTTTGAGAGGGAATAAAATATTTATGGGAAGCACAGTCTCTGCCTATTCCTCCCAAATTATGTCACCATACACTTGAGTGATTGAGTTACTCTGTACTGCACTTGAGGTTCTAGAGAACAGCCTGCTTTAAATCTCTTGCTTTTAGCATGGGTATCACACATGAAGAGCTCAACTTTGTTTCAGGTTCTTTGTTTGGAAAATGAGGATGTGAAGAATTCGGATTTTAGCTGAAAGCTCACAACTAGCTATTTCAAGGACAAGCAGTTTCCTCCACATGGGCAGTGTGTCCTAAAAGTTCACTTTATCCATATCCTTCTCTCTGTTTCAGAGAGAACGCATATGGGTGGCAGACCTATTACAGAAGCAGACTTCAGTCCCATCAGAGCAGGTTTCGGTGTATTATCTCAGGTGCTCATTTTGGAGAAGCCTTGTTGAAGTGGGGCCTAATAGATGTTGGCCTAATTTTAAGCATGTGCATCATAGGGATGTAAATAGCATTTTTAAAAAGTAAATGTTTAAACTATTAAAATTATACTGGTTAAATGTTTAGCTGTTAGGCTCTACTGCCAGTCTCGCACATCTGGTGTCCCAGCTGCTGTCCCCAAGCAGAGCCTTGGGCATGGGGGCCGGCAGTAGAGTCCCGCAGCAGAGTTTAAATGTTAACCGGAATACCTTACCGATAAGACTCATGCTTATTGGTTAACTAGTTAACATTTTACATCCCTAGTGAGTCACCTCTTTGATGTCAATAGGATTACTTGTATGTGTAAAGTTAGGGCACACAGTTAAGTACTTTGCTGAATCAGGGCCACAGGAGAGTATATTGCTTTCTGATGACTGTTCTTGAAATGCAGCAGAATCCATTATAAAGCCGACATTTACTAACTGTTGCAAAGCACTGACCACAGCTTTCTCGAATTGTAATTATAAGGGAAAATCTGTGATATTTGCATATGTTTTTTATGTGGAACCTGTTGTTAAATTCTAATATTTTAATGGCATTCCATGTACTCCTTGGGAGTGGAGTGGTCTGCACGTCTAAGATTAAAACATCTGAACTTGCATCATTGATCTTGACAGATACTTACAAAAGAATCTGGTTAGTAATGTTGTAAGACTTGCATGTTCCATGCTATATTTCCTTATATTGAGATAATTGGTACTTAAACTTGCATGTAGTTATCGTCTGTTGTTTGTATCTTGTAAGTTGTGTCGGTTATGAGATCTTATTTTCTGTAACAACTGTGTATATTTTATTTTTTGTTTCATTTTAATATTTCAAGTCTTTTAAAAAAATAACTCCTTGAATGAACATGTGTTTTATGTATTATGTCAAACTTAGACATACATTGAAATATTATCCTTTTGGAATCATAATATTTTGCCTTCATGTATAAATACTCATTGAAATCACTGTCTGCGAAGCATTTACTATATAGTATTTACCCAGACACTACTGTGGTATTGAGTGATAAAGTGCAGATTTTCCCATGGAAAACTGAATTCAAAGAACTAGCCCTTTGTATTAAATTTTCTCATAGTAGTACGAGCCACATGAAAGCACCATTACCTAATATTCTTCTACACAGAAGGTGATTGCATTGTCAAAGACTGCTGGTGAGTAATTGCAGATAGTCTTGCCAGAGTGTGACTAACCGGGTGCAAAATTTTAGATTAAATCATTTACAAAGTAGTAATGACTTTTCAATGCACACGTTTGTCTAGATTCTAAAACATAAAAATGTGCTTACATTTACATATGGACAATGTGTATCTGTGTGTGTATTTATATGTATATATGTATGGATATAAACACATAAAATAATCTTTTGGAGTGTAATACACTATATTTTTATGAGTTTAGAAGATGGCATGCCTGAGTGGCATGAGGAAGTGGGTGAGAAGCAATTGGATCTCACTAGAGAAAATAAAGCACACTTCAGCCAAGACAGATTGCTGTTTTACAAAAGTGAGTTTTGGGTAGTTGTAACATTTTACCTAAATGTTCAGGGTGTGTGTGTCTCTCCCTCCCTCCCTGTATCCATGAGCCTGCGTTTATAGTTGAGGTTTTTTCTGTGGTGGTCTTTTGAGTTCTCAGTTTTGCCTTTGAACTTTAGCATTTTGTGTGATAAACAGATGTGGGAGATCCTGTGCCCAAAAGGAAATTTCCTGCTGGAGAAGACCAGGCAGTATTTGCACTGGTTCTCTCTTGGGGGTTTCAGCTGGGGTGGTACAAGGTGCAGGTTGAAGTTGCGTTCTGGTCTCCTCCACCCCTGCCCACACCTATCTATGCATTCCCCTGGCATGTTGGCAGTTTCTTTTCCCCCTGCTAGGGCCTCACACTTTTGATGTAGCACTGATCCCATGTAGTCATCTCACCATTGCTGCTCTTACCCTCAGACAGATTTTTCTGCCCTGTGCCTTGGGATACACTATCATAACGTGGTCAAGTCAAGCCCACAGTACCTAAATTATACAGTGCAGAGTTACGTTGATGCTCAGTGCAGTGTCTTTACAGAAATTCTACGCTAGTAGCTTTGTGTAAATGCTGTTCAGGGCAGAAGTAGAGTAGAGCTGGGTCAACCCAGTGGATGGACTATGACATCAACCTGTCACTCTACCTTTAAAAGCCCCAGTCAAAATCATACTGCATTTCATTTTCCTCTAATCTATATTCATCACCTTTTGTGTTTAAAAAGTTCAGAACTCAGAATTTCACATCTGTTTTTAGCACCAGTCAAACTACTTGGTGAAACCCAAATGCACCACCAAATAAGCAAACTATGTAAAAGTAAAAGGCTTAATTAAGCCTAAGTCATAACCATTCTCTGTCAGCTTATGTCTGTGCACTGGGAGAGTTTTCAACAGGACAGTCATTCCAGCTAAGTGCTTCACTTCTAATGTCCTCTATTAGCTGGATACATTAATAAAATACCATCTACATTGTGTACATGGAAAGTAACGTAACGGTCTTAGAGTCAATTTCCTAACAAGCAAGTATCTGTCATCTAAAAAAAAAAAAAATGCTGGTGGCAGCCTAGTTATTGCTCTCAAAAGGTAGACGAGGATTGAATGAGTAGATAGAGTAATCAATTCTCTTACCCTTCAAAGTGATCCATTAGAATAGGGGTAGGGCACATTGTGGGGAGATGTTTCAGCTTGTCCAGCTGCACTGCCCATACCATATCTCTTCTGTGAAAAAAGAGAGGATCTCAGTCTGCCTGGCATGGTGGTCCAGCGGTGTGAATAATTGATTGTGTACAGTGATGGTGATATGCTGTCATCCTGCATCAGTGCTAGACTAACAAAGTATGAAAAGTCACCTGAAGAAATGGAGTTGACGACCCTACCCACAGCATGGAGTTCTGCTTTGCATTGTCTATAAAACACACCTACAGTGTCCAAACAGCCGTTACATGAGCGGATTATGAAATAGAACCATTCTGGTTTATTAATTTTTCCTCCTCTTTTTAGCTCTACAGCTCTCTAACTGAATCTTAGTTTGTTTTTCTATATATATATTTTTCCAAAATCTAATTCTGAAAATAAAGTCAGATATTAAATTAGCAAGACATAACTAAATCCCAGTGTCTTTTTTTTTTTTTTTTTGTCACGTAGGAGGTTTTTCAATGGGAGGTGGCATGGCAATGCATTTAGCATACAGGTATCATCAAGATGTGGCTGGAGTCTTTGCTCTTTCTAGCTTTCTCAATAAGACATCTGCTGTTTACCAGGTAAGTAAATGCCAGTCTTTTTTACAAATACCTTTTGGAGCGCATACGAATTCCACCTAAAAAGATAAACTGATAATTAGGCAAAAACAATTGAAGCACTGCATTTCCTGGGGAGTGGAATTGATTAACTCAAGGTGGTCATTAACTCCAGGGAATGTCCTGCACTGAGAACATGGGTAAGCAAAATATCAGGGACTAAAGGCTTGAAAGCTACTTTTATTTTTACACATTGTTTATTTGCTTACTTTTGCCGTCTCACTGCTATTACACTGTGCAAAGTATGCCAAGTGCGCAGTGCCACATTAGGCAATCAAATTATTTGTTGTCACTCCATTTAGATTAGTTACATGGCATCTTTAATTATTGTACCTATTCTTTGAGAATGTCTATCAGATTATAAAGGTCACGGGTTCCATTCTGCTGTATTCAGGTCAACATGAATCTTTCTATTCAGGTTTTGTGGTGCAGGATCCAACACTGCATGTAGATTTTTTGCAGTTGTAAGTGGGGCTTGTTTAGCATATTGGAATTCTATACATAAACTTTTTATATATCCGTTCAACATTTGCATCTTTTAAAATCCATATTTGAACTCTTTTTCTTTCCCCATCTAGGCTTTACAGAAAAATGAAAGTGTCCTTCCTGAATTATTTCAGTGTCATGGAACAGCTGATGAGTTAGTTCTGCACTCGTGGGGTGAAGAGACCAACAAGATGTTAAACTCATTGGGAGTAGCAACATCTTTTCATAGTTTTCCAAATCTTAATCATAAGTTACACAAAACTGAACTGGAAAAATTGAGTTCCTGGATTGTAAAGAAATTGCCTGTGGAGACAGCAATGTCAAATGAATAAATGAAATTAACTTAACATTTAAAATAACGTGTTTATGTACGGCAAGGACTTGCCTGCACTAACAGTTAATGTACAGCAGGCTAGTATGAGGTAAATCTACAACCCAGCTTGCCACGCACTAAGTGTCCATGTGAATCTTGCTGCCTCTCTAGTTCCCTGCTTTGAAACAGGAGTAGATCAAAGTGCACAGTGAATGGTTAGTATATGGCAGCATGATCCACATAGACAGTTAGTGCATGGAAAACTAGGGTGTGTCTTCTGCACGCCAGCCTGCATCACACTAATTGTTCTTCTAGACAGGCTCTAAGGGTGCATCATCTATTTCGTAAATACAAATCCAGCTTCATATAGACACGTTACATACAATTTTCTTACAGCCTAGTCCGGATGATGGTAAACTAGTGAAACTTACTATGTTTTTACTGTCCAGTATGCAAAACATGAAGCTACAACATTCTGTGGAAGATACGGAGAGTATTAAAACCATTTATAGATGGGCCAAACTATCTTCAAAACTTTAATATATATTGTTCCATGAGTTTCCAGATCATCCTGTTTTTGTTCCAAAATGGAAAAATCTGTAATAGATTTTTTTTAAAGAAGTTTAAAAATAACTTTACAGTCTACAAACGTAGCAGTGTGTAATATAAGGCAAGTTACATTTGAGGAAAAAATTATGGTGCCATTCCTGCAAAGACTTAAGTGTGTGCATAACTTTACAGTATGTAAAGGGAAAAACACGTATAGGGTTGTACTGCACTTCACAGAAATCATTAAGGTTTATGTTAAAATGAGACGTCTTTAGCTTCAGCACTGATGCTTGTCATGTACTATCATTGTAGTGATATTTAGAAATCTAGTTTTGGAATAGCTGTTAAGCCATATTTGGTTGGTTGGTTGTTTTGGATTTTTTAGGTGTAGGGAATAACGCAGTGAAAGATGCCATAATGGTTCTTAAATATACCCTGTTTTTGGAGAGAAAAATTCTTTGGGAAGAGCATCTGTAGAGACTTATATTTGTGTCAACTATTTTGGAGCCTGCAGGATCACATTTTAAACTAGAAGATGGAGACGCTTGAGTCCTCAGTTTGCATTTAAAAGAGCTGTAAATAACAATGATTGTGATATAAAGAAACCTCATGTCCTCATTATTTATATTCAACCCTATGTCAGTGTTTGATAAATCTATTCTTATTTCATTTTTTCCTTTGTATTTTCCACTTTGCCCCAATTCCCCCTCCCCAAATTCAATAGCTTTATTGGCATGACAAGGTATTTGTGTTGCCAAAGTCAGTACATCCAAGTCTCTTGCTTAATCTCCTCCTTCCCCCTTTGTTGAAGAGCAGATTTAGGACACTGTTGTATGCTCTGTCACAGTAATCGCTGCCAGTATTGGCTATGACTTCAGGGGAGTCAGCCAACTCCATGGGGCTGAGAGGTTTCTTTCTACCCTTGTGTGTTTAGCCCTAAGCCAGATTTTACCTATCTTGAAGAGTAAGTGAAGGAAAAAAAGTGTCAGTATTAAAATACAAGGCATGTAATTGGCAGTAGCAAGTAACAACTTCCTGCTGCTAAAAATATTTTGCATTATTTCATTTCATTGGCATTAGCAAGTCAGCAGTCTGTTCTGAAAAACAGAACTTTAAATGGCACACAAACTTTACTATTTGAAATAGTAACTGAAGAGCTTTTTTCTTTGCTGCCCTACGTTTCCTAATTATCGCAGATTAAGTTGAAACAGGTGTGCTGAAGCAGCTGAGCTAACATTGCCTTAGCAGACCAATAATTATAACCTGTGACAAGTAGTTTCTTAAAAGTGTAATGACGATGCATCAGTTTGGTTTTTGTACCATTTTCTGCTCTTACTACAGTTGCTGTCATGGGAATTTTTTAAGCACTAACATTGAGTGGTAACTCATTCTGGTGACAGGTGCAGTGAGACGAAGAGAGATGACAAGCTCTTTTCCTCCTGCCGTTATGGCTTTTTAATGACATCCCAGAGCAGCTCAAAGAAATTGGAACAAATATGGTGAGAATAGGAATAGTTACAAAATGAATCCTGGTTCTTGTGCCCATCTTTTCTTTGTAGTATCAATGGACTACTTTAGTTCCCTTTATTAAACACCATAGTGGATCTGGAGTTTTGTTTAGTTCCATTATACAGATTTGAGACCAACTGTGAAGGTCAGATCCAGATCTGGATTTTACTACATTTTGGAAGATGTTTGGATATAGATTTTGTGCCCATTTCTACTCTTTAACTATCATCACACTTGTGAAGTAGGTAAGTGTTATCCAACTCCCGAATAGATACGTTATGATTTACACACAACCTGGAAATGGTTTTATGTTAATCAGTCTTTATGGTACAAAAGGGTCATGAATCGTCCAATAATCTAAAAACTCTGGAAATATTAATTTTCAGAAAATCTCTATGGAACAGGTGCTCTAAGAAGTACTTTCTGAAGATTACAGATGGTTAAACTGGGGCACGGGGGGCGGGAAACAAATAACATGTTAAAGGCTTGGCTTGGACAGTGTGCTTAGGCCCCCCTAGACAGTGTCTAGTTGAGGTTGAGGCATGAATGAAAGTGAACAAGACTGCCGTGATGATGGTGGATTGCGGTGAAAGGAGATGTCAGAGGTAATATCAGACCCTTTGACTGAGGGAGTATGTTGGATATTAGTTACTGGGATAGCAACCAAGGGGTGATTTTAGACCACAGCTGCTGTTTCATGACCATACTATAGTGGTAACCATATTTGGAAAATACGAAAAATGACTGAATGGGATTTAACTGTTCAGGCTCCTGATACCTGCTGGAGCTTGCTGCTACTTTGGTAAGGTTCATAATTCAGTGAGCAAAAGAAAATTAATTTAAACTAGGCTTATTCTCTTTGGCTCAGTAAATGTTTTCTGTGCTGCTTGCAAACAAAGGACAAGTGTGTGTTTTGTTTGTAATCTTCTGCCATTATAAATTTGTATTTAAAAGAGGTTTAAAATTTGTGAATAGATTGGTGCTATGAACTGCAATACTTCCTGACTAACTGGCATGCTACTGCAGACACTTGGAACCAGAGAACAGTCACAAATAAACCTGAAATCAGCTGATAAACCTGGGAAGCCAAAAATGACTGGTAACCTTATTTTTAATATCAAAATGATAAATTCTGCACTTAAATTAATCTCTCCTTCTGTTAAATCATAACACTCAAGGTTTGGTAGTAAATCATCTTTAAAATCATTTAACAAGTCTGTGCAGATGAAGGGAGCCAAGTGGGTGAATAGAACTTCGATGCACAAAGATAAGATCCAGATGGCAAAGCGTGGAAATGGGGACCTGTTGGAATTATGTTAGCCAGAAAACTGTTAAGACATGGATGGGGGCAGGTAGTAGGTATCTGTTTTCTGGTCAAAGATGATTCTCCAGGAAAGCAAAGGAGGACAGCTGGGAGAGATTTTAGAAAATGTCCTGTCTGAAGAGAAATTGAACCTTCTGTTTTCTGTGAGAGTTTCCTCTGTATCTAAGATTAATGTAGGTTAACCCAAGTTCATGCGATGGCTAGCTACGGCTTCATATGAGGACTGGAAAGGAAACCCTACAAGTGGTTCATGCAGTTTATGGGTAGTTTGTCCCCAAAATAATCTGGTGGGGCTGTTTTCAATTTGCAGATTCTCTAACATCTGCACAGATGTCCCTTGTGTTTGCTAGTGCCCGTCCCACTCCTTCATGTCCACCCACAGATAGCATGACTCCTGCAGGAACTATGCATCCAGTGGGCCTCCCTTACTACAGGACAGAGGGAAAAGCAGTGCTACTTAATATACACTGTGCCAATATGCTAAACTTTCCCTGACAGATTGAAGGGATGAGCACCTGGAGTAGCCCAACTGACTGCACGACAATCTAGGTCAGGGGTTGGCAACCTTTCAGAAGTGGTGTGCTGAGTCTTCATTTATTTACTCTAATTTAAGGTTTTGCGTGCCAGTAATAGATTTTAACGTTTTTAGAAGGTCTCTTTCTATAAGTCTATAATATATAACTAAACTATTGTATGCAAAGTAAATAAGGTTTTTAAAATGTTTAAGAAACTTAATTTAAAATTATATTATAATGCAGAGCTCCCCCCGGACCAGTGGCCAGGACCCAGGCAGTGTGAGTGCCACTGAAAACACTGGTCTACAATTTTTGAGAAGTCGTCTGCTTCAGAGATAAAATATGGTATTTATTATGTATTTTGATGTGCTGAATTCAAATATGACAATTAAAACAACTGATTGGCTACCTGTTTTAAGAGATTTAAGTTTTTAATGTTTTATGTCTATGTATAATTGTTAGATAGTAGAGTTTTTAATCATAATTGTAACCTAGATCTTTTCATGTGTTTTTATGGATTGCTTAACATGATAATATTTCACCTGTCGCTGTTTATGTAACACTTAAAAAATCAAGCAAAGGGTTATATAAAATAAAATTTATAAGAAAACAAGGTAAAAAAACTAATATGTCATAGTTTTAGTCCTATTCAGTGTCCTACCTCGCGCTTCTTGGCCTTGTCTCTTTATTCATTAAATGGGCATCCATTGTCACTGTCCAGCAATAGTCTGCAAGCATTGGATGGCTCCATTGCCTGATAGCGTTTCTCCATTGTTTGCAGATGTCCCTGTGAAATCGCTCGCGCGGTGCTCGTCTCACTGCTCGCAAGTTCGGGGTCTGATAGGTACAAAAAATGTATCTTCAGTGAGCAATGTTGCAACATTTCCAAGGCCTTTTATAGTTATGTCTCGAGGAGGTGTCCACCATCAACACCCTGTAGTTGTTCTGCCTTGCTGTTTCGAAGAAAATTTATTGCCACTCTGGAAGGCTTTCAATGCCATCATTTTCTGGCCTCACGCAGTGCCAATGGTTCCAAATGCATCATCTCCGAAGGTTCACGAATCTGAGGACCAACTTAGACACCCTTCCTTTAATTTTAGCTTCGACTACCTGGAAATTTTCCACAGAGGTACTTGAAGCTGCTTGTGTTTTGTCAGTGGCCCTTGATAAAGTTTCTTCAACAGACCCAGCCTGAATGTGTAGGTGGTAACAATAAATCTCTGAATTCAAACAAGTGGGGAGTGCTGAATCACTTTCCTCCCAGGCCCCAATGAACTGTCGGAGTGGCCAGTCTTTCTTGATGTAGTGGGAATCTCTTGCACGACTATTTGCCATTTCGCAGGAAAAGACAGCAGTAAACTTTGTGTATCCAGTCTGCAGGACCAGCAAGCAGAGGAGAGAGGCAAACACCTTCAATATTGCCCAGAAGCTTGCCTACTTGATGTTGGTCATAAGTTATGCCCCTCAAAAGTTGTTTCATGTTGTCCATAGGTTTTCCTTTCATATGACTTGACATGACCAATTGGAATTGATGGCAAAAACACTGCCATTAATGCAGCAAAAACAGCTTTAAGACACTCATCTTCGATGATCAATTGACCATTTTCTTCCACTCATCGTGGATCGTCGGATCGACATGTTGAGGGCTGCCATCACAACCATCGATGATGTTGCGAGGCTACAAATTGATTCACTCATTCCATGAAGAAAGAATGGGATAAGATCCTTTTGGACAGTCACGGAACAATGGAAACCCCCGTTAACATCACCTGCAGGAGATTCCACTACTTGTAGTCTGGAGCCCAACAGCTAGGACTAGGAGCCAGGTCCAACAATTCAACAATTTTAAGCATCATTTTCGTTCTCAGTGACCCAGAATTAGTAAAGTTTGACTACATTTATTTCAGAAGCATCTTGGCTGTAGAGCAGTCAAATCAACCCGTGTGGCTCCTTCGGCACGCGTGCCATAGGTTGCCTACCCCTGATCTAGGTGTTTGAGACAATTTGCCACAGGAGAGACACTACCATGCAGGATGCTTGCATTTATAAATGATTACAGTATGGCTCAAGGTATATTGGTGGTTCAAAGCCAGGCTCTGATTGGGCAGTTAGGCTTTTTTGTCCAAGCCAGACACCAAAGCCTAATGATGCAAAACAAGGACTGAGTCACTAAGTAAACAAAAAAAAAAACCCTCTTCCTCCATTTCTAGGTGAAGGAAAATAGAACTTTTTTTTTTTTTTAAGCCTGTGTATTTTAGCCGTAACTCCCTTATCTTATGCCCTACCTACTCTTTAAGTGCTGCTAACATTGGCTGGATTGGAACAGCAAGTGTCTGGCTCCCTTTTGACACACAACTCCGAGCTCCCACACAGCATTTTGAAGGGAAGTGGTAGGGTAAGGAGAGAGAAGATGAATAAAAATAAACTTGGGAAAGTGACAGCAGGGATTTTCAAAGGAGCCAAAGTGAATTATGTGCCCAAATCCCACTGAAATGGGATAGGATTTGGAAACTTAATTCCCATAGGCTCCTTTGAAATCCCAGCCTGCACTGGTTGCTGGCTCTTAGTACTGATTGTGAGAAGATGAGACAGTGAGAATTAAACATCCCTACTGGACCACAAATGGCATCTGTAAAGGCAGCCAGGGTCCTGGGAACAGGCATGGAAGAGCAGATCCAAATAATCCAGGTAACCTGGGATTAAAAATAATAAAAATTAAAAATGCAGTGACTAGAGTTAATATAGGTGAAAGTATTTGATCTTTTCACTGCTTTGTACAGGAGCTGTATTTTGTGGTGGCAGAATATATAGCATAAGCTCCTTGAAACGGCTTTTTATTTTAAATGAAATGCAAGAATAAGGAGAAGTAACCGTACAATTGATCACCTACTGGTACACTTGTTAATGTAGTTGAAGGCACTTGGCACAGTGTAAGATGGTAGCTATCTGCACATTCTGTTCTATATAGTTTTTTATAGCAGGCATGTCATTATAGTATCCAAGTACCTTCCAGTAGTGCATTAAGCCACATGACTACATATGCGTCATGTGTTGTCTGTTCTCTCATCCTCTCCCCAAAGGAAGAAGCATGTGCAGTGGAGTGTCTTGTTTTGGTAGTGTGTATATTTGGGGTTTTTTAAATATAAATATACATGTTGCTATATGTTTGTTGGAGAAAGAATGCTCAAAGAAAAGTTCCTTGCGCTTGCCACAGAAGGTGGTAAGGTTTGTAATAGTCCTTAGTTCTCAGAGGAGTACATTTTACAAGGTTAGACCAGCCCCTGAGAAAGCCTTGTCTCCTGAACAGTTGAGCTTTACTCACTGAAGAGAATTCCATTGTGCCAGAGGAGTTGATCTATCAATCGCTGTCTTAATCCTGGAACTTTAGACAATCAGACTGTAGTGAAAAGATATAATTGTCAGACACAGTTTGAGACATCTACATGAGCCCTGCACATTCCTTTTCTAGTGTAGGCCATGTCTACGCTAGAGAATTTTATAAACAGATTCCCTCTGGTTCTGCTACCTGAGAGAGCCCCAGTCTAGATGAGACAGGCCAGTTTTTGCTACTTAAACCCGCTGCTCTTTTGACTGGTCATGGTCAACTGTGGAAGGTGTATCTATGCTAGGTCCCCTAGTCAGGAAGATACTTAAGCACATGCCTGATGTTAAGAATGTGAGTAGTCCCACTGACTTCAATCAGAGCCTACGGTACTCACTGATGATGTCCCAGGCTGAAATAGCACTAGCACTAATGGGAATTTTTCTGTAAAATTCCTTATGTAGGTAGGCAAGGCCTTAGTTATGTGGATCAGTGACACCCAAAGTAATCTTGACCATATTTGTGAACAGTACTCACAGTTATATCAAAAATGCAAATGAAGTGTTTTAGTATGTGCTGTATAGTTAGAACTGTAATTTTTCCACTTATTAGATTTGGGTTTTGATTGTTGTTTTTTAAAGTGTTATAAGGAGGTTTCTGCAGTTTGACAAGGGCATTGCTTCTATCTTTGGTTTTGGTGGTTATTAAATTTAAGTTAAATCATTAATTTGCTGATTAATATAGTTCAAGATCAAACCTCATTTATATTAAACAACAAAAACACCAGTGCCCACCTTCAAATCACTTTGTGAGACAACTTTGTCCTTTATTAACTGAATGCCAAAATGATCAATGAATGATGAAGATAACTGAGTTGTGTTGTCCATAGGCTGACACTGAGGCCGCTTCCTGCTCTCTCATTGATACGACTCTGTTGACTTTGATAGAATTGTTCCTAACTAAGGCTATTTTTAGTAAGTCATGGGCAGTAAAGAAGGTCACGGGCTCCTGTGAATTTCATCTGTGACTTTTACTAAAAATATACTTGACAAAATGAGAAGCTGCAGGGTCCCCACACCACCGCGGGGCACCACGGCTACGCACGGTGGCTCCAGGAACCCAAAGCAGCTAGGAGCTGTGGGGCACCCCTGCCACCCACTGTGGCTGGGAGCTCGGGGGCCCCCACTGTTCCCAGGCAGCAGGGGGGACCCTGCAGCTCCTAAGCACTAAGGCTCAAGTCACGGAGGTCTCTGGAAGACACGGATTCCGTGACGAAATCGTAGCCTTATTGCTAATATATAGCTATATAAATCAAGCCTCTACTGCTCCAAATCTGGCCCCCAGCACCCAGTCTCAGTAGAGACTTGATTCTTCATCATTAAAGTTAGTAGGAGTTTTTTCCATTGACTTGTATGGAAGCAGGATCAAACTCTCACTCCTCTGAGTATTGGGTAACTCAGTGGGAAGTGAAGGGAGGCAGAATTGTTCTCTCCCAGGCTGTGCAGTGGGACCAGGGCATTCCACGGCCCCTACTCTACCTTGGAGGGATGGAAGTGCTTCTCTGGCCCTCCTGGTTTCCTACATGTTTGGGAGAATGGAAAGGTTTGGAGGTCTCATTTAGAAGCAGATCGTCCATACTAATCACACCCTGAAAAAAGCTACTGTCCACAGCCACACTTGGTGACAATATGTAGCCATACTCTGCAGTCTGTATAGCACAGATTACCCCTCGGCATAGGCTCCTGGCATCCACCCCTTTTCATCTGTGCTTTGGAACTGTAGTGGCTTTGCTGTGTTATGAGACACTCTGGGTATATCTACACTGCAACAAAACACCTGTGGGTGGCCCATGTCAGCTGACCTTGGGCTGCAGGGCTATACACGTGCAGCATAGACATTCAGGGCTGGTCTACCTATGGGGAAAAATCAATTTTAGATACGCAACTTCAGCTACGTGAATAACATAGCTGAAGTCGAATATCTAAAATCGATTTACTCACCCGTCCTCACCGCGCGGGATCGATGTCCACGGCTCGCCATGTCGATTCCGGAACTCCGTTCGTGTTGGAGGAGTTCCGGAATCGATATAAGCGCGCTCAGGGATCGATATATCGCGTCTAGATGAGACGCGATATATCAATCCCCGAGCAATCGATTTTAACCCACCGATATGGCAGGTAGTCTAGACGTGGCCTCAGGCCCAGGCTCCAGCCCAAGCTGGAATATCTATCCTGCAATTTTATAGCCCTGCAGCCTGAGCCCCGCAAGCCTCAGTTAGCTGACATAGGCCAGCCACAGGTGTTTTATTGCAGTGTAGCTATACCCTATAAGGCCAATCAGGTAAACTTATCTGTGATACATTCAGTGACAACGCGGGTAGCCACGCTACCGCTTACTTCAAATAACTTCAGTGAGAGTTGACCTGATTGAAGGAAAAGCGAGAGGCTGTCAGTATCTTTTAATGTTGTGCTGACATATGTTTCTTTGGAAATGATGAATTCTCCGATTCCATTTGTCCTTATAATTTAGTGTGACTCACAACCAGAAGTCAGAACTGTCTTGACGAAAAGAAAAGACTGATAATACCACGGTTACAAATGCCAAAACACATTTGTATGCAGAAGTCTGTCCCAGAAAATAGACAATTTGCAGAGGTCTGAGTAAGTGCATCATTAAGTCATCTTTGGCTCTTTCTCAAATGTGTTTTTAAAAAGATGCTTCTGTAAGAAAAAATGTACACATCTGAAACACTGAAGGTGACTTTCTTGGAAGAACAGCACTTTCCCCACGAAGGAAATACTGTTTCTGAAAGCGTCTGCTTAATACCAGACCGCGTGGAATTAGTAGGTGAAATCTGTAAGATGTGCTATTATTTTTATAGTACAATTCAATCAGTAATTTATTTGTATATGTGAAAGTATTTGGCAGCCTTATTGGGAAGTAGGTTGTGGCATATGGATTTCTGGATTATATAAATGCCTTTAACTTTCACATCTGAACTTTGGTGTGTTAATGTTCAGTCCACACAGGCAATGAGTAACAGTCTACATGATTTCTGGAGATTGTCATGATAGATGAGGCAGTTTCACATCACGGTCCAGTGCACAAGAGAACTGGACACACATACACACATTAGATTTTCTTAAAAAGCATTCTCAGATCCAGCAGGCTCCCAAGGTTATAATTGTTTGTAATTCCCCTGACTCCAAAACCTTTTCATTGTACCTAATCTCTGCATTGGCAATCTACCTGTGTTATAAGAGATTGAGTGGTGCTTCTTACTACACTAAGCATATGCAGCACTGGGGAGCATGCATATTGTATAAATTTCTATTTTGAAGCACTACCAGTACTTTGGTTAAGCCACTGTAAAGCTACCAGTGTGCATTTGTTCATAGTTTGGAAAATACTGTTTTCATTAGAATAAACTTATAATAAATATCAGCAATATTCCTAGCAAAGAAATTAGTCCTCATGTAAACACAATGTGAGTAAATTTGTGTTGCTAAATAGTGGTAGCATTTAATGTAACTTGGTTTTATGCCAAACAAACATATGGATCTTTAAATGTTTCCCCCTGGTGGCTTCATTGAAATCGTCCCCTAAGATGTGCTGAATTCCATTCCAGGCTTTCAAACTGGCTGCCCTTACTGCATGAGGTTTTGAAACGTGACAAGTAGAGTTGGTCGAAATTTGTTTAATCAAAACAATATTTCAATGAAAAAATAGTGTTTTGACAAAATGGAAATTTTGCCAGAGAATATTTGTTTTAGTTTTTCATCAGGAAAAACACTTTCTGATTTTGGTTTTCAAAAACAAGGACAATTTTTTTTTTATTTCTCTCCCTCCCCTGTTACTTCTCCTTTCAACTTCCTTTTTTTCCATTTTGCCACTGTAAGCAGAGGAAGGGGGGAATTTATTTTCTTATATCAAATACACACAAAATTCACTTTTTACAAAAATGTTAAGTATTTTCTGTAATCTGTTTTCAACCAGCTCTGACAAGTTGCTCTTTTCCCTTGGCAGTAAGGAATGAGGGGAAGATGACACTGAGTAGTCTTTACCCTATAAAAATGTTTGGTTAAAGTAACCTCAGACAGCATTGTGTGTGAAACACAAATAATACTAATATAATCCCTGGTCCTGCATATACACATACAGGCGCTTAACCTTATTTTTGTGAGTAGTCTTATTTAAATCAATGGAACTACCCCTAGTAGGGGTAGGGGGACAAAAGATGGTCAGTTGTGTTTTACAGTCTATGCTGAGTGAAATAGAAAAAGATAAGCAGACAACATATAGTAAATGGTGTAATGCAATTGCGACAAATATGACAATATCATGGGACAACTCTTACGAAATTAAGTTAAAATTTACTAAATTAAGTGCTTTAGGAATCCATTGTATTAGAAATGGAAATATTTATGTAGTGTTGTGGGATTGTGTACAACTTCCTTAGGAGAAAGACACAATGCGATCTAGGAAGCTTTAGGAATTTCAGAGGACTTCTTGGGACAATACCTGTGAAGAGGATTTCCTAGGAAATACTTGTGATGAGAGGAATGCAAATGACCCATCTCTGAATCCATTCTTTTAAAGCTGAGCCTTGAGCAGAAAACCATTGTCTGGCTGGTTACCTATTCCTGGTCTCTTCAAAGGCCTTAACTGGATAAATGAGTGACTCAGAATCATCTTGGTTTTTGTTCTGGGCAAAGGATGTCATGAACTTGAAGCTACAAGAAAACACCTGTGTGGGGTTTTAAAGGACTGCTTACTGGCCAGAGCCCATGTAGGTAGGAGCTGATGTGATCTCTGGGCTTATTAGCATGCGTGCAGGTTCTTTTGTTGTTTTTAGAAGGTTTTCTCTGTAATGTTGCTACCAAAGAATAAAATGGGCTTGCGTAGAAAAAGCTATGTGGTAATTTCTAATGTTGGCAATTACACAGTATACCATCTCTGAAGAGAAGGTAAAAGAAGCTTGCTTAGGTAGCCTTTCTTTTGATATCACAGTTCAGTCAGGGAACTGTGCAGACTGGACATACCCTGGTCAGAAGGGAGAGAGATGTGTCTCCACCAAAGAGGGGCCACAGCTGGGGACCAGAAGCATAAGAGTGGGGATGCCCTTGCTGCACTACTGAAGGGGAATGCAGGTGCAGTTCTGAACCATGACAGCCTTGTTAACAGCTCTCATAATTTTAATACAAGTCTAGCAATATTTAATGCGTTTCTTAAAGCCCTAGTTCCTGACATCACATGAATATGTAAGAATCTCGGCTTTCATTTAAAAGAAAAACAACCAAAAACAACTAGCCATCATGACTGTGGAGAAAAGCTTGAAAATATGACCTCAGTTCAGATTTAAAGGCTCAAAAACCAGGAGCTAATAGAAAACCCCAAATGTTGTCTTTTTTTTAAAAAAAACAAACAAAAAAAACCCTCCCTGATTTTAAAGCCAGTCTCAAGATTTTGGGGGGCTGACTCATGATTTTTGAACACTTCTGAAAATGTAAATTAGATTGCAAAAATTCTTTCATTGTTAACAAAAAAACATGCTCTATTTGTGGCTTGTTATCCTAACTCTCATGGAGTAGCACTTTACTCCAGAGTGGTTCCATTGACTTCAGTGGGACTGCTGTGGAACTCAGGTACTATTCAGTCTGAGTAAGGGTATCAGAATTTGTTCCAGTGCTTGTAACTTAAGTGCAGCAATTTTTTAAAAATAGTGTAGTGTTTACAGCTAAGTGACTATACAACTCAAGAGAACTGTGCACCAGGTACTATAACCAGATGAAATCAAAAGGTCAGGCTAAGTGAGCTTATGATGTTTTTTGGATAAGAGAATCTCTTATTCATGCATTTGGAAACAGTTTGGGCCAAATGTCTTGAACTTAATGCATAAAGAGAGGAAGCCAGTGAAGGGATTTGATTAGAGGAGTAACATGATCCAAGCAGCAGATGATTTTTTTTTTAACTTTTTGGAAGGTCTTGACAATGAGGTCAGAAAGAGGTTGAACTAGTCAAAATGAAAGATGACCAAAGGCATGGACAAGGGTTTTAGCAGTAGGAATGGCGAGAGAAGAATAAATTTTAGAACTCTATCAGGAAAACACTTGGGGCCAGATTTATTGGTAAACTTCAGCTACTTTGTACTTCTTTGGTGATGCAATCTCTGCTTAAACCACCTGTTAAGATGGTTTTATGCCTTTGTGTTGTCAATGGCGCAGAGCAGGTGAAGCTTAGCAGTAAATCTGGCTCTTGGTTCTCCTACTTTTTATATATTTTACCTTTTGATTTAGAATAATAAAATGTACACAGTCACTAACAACCTGTCTACCATGCTGACCAATATTGTCTCCGTTTCCTTTTACTCTATATATCTGTCTGTATCCACCTGTTGTCTCTTTTGTAGTTAAGTTGTAAGCTCTTTGGGGGTCTCTTTGTTCTGGGTTTGTACAGAGTCTTGCACAATGGGGTCTGTCCATCACCAGGGCTCCTGGGCACTACAGTAATATGAATAATACAATTACCAAACCAAGTACACAGTTCAGTCAGCTCATGCCTGTACCAATACCACCCCTACTTCAACTCCTCCCTGTCTCTTCAAAGGCTGAGGCTATGGCTGCCACAAGCTTTAGTGTAGACATAGCCCTAGTGAAACAAATCATCCCTGCAGCTTGCCCTGAAAGAGACAGTAGGGTGTCCTAGAAACCTATTCCCCTTATGGAGAGAATGCCCTGCCCACTATCCCCTCTGCTGTGTTAAGGAGTGGGGTCTAGCATTAGTATTTCTGCTGACTGGACCTGTAACAGTGTTGCGGGGAGGAGAGAGGGAAAGGCAGCCTCTTAGGTAAGCCATTAAATGTATTTGTAAAAAGGACACAGCAAACTGACATAGGTTGCTTTACAAAACTTAGCTAAACCAATATCAGGCATTACATCCTCACTTATTATTTTTCACTTACTTGGCTTAAAAATAATTCAATTTAATTTTCCAGCATCCCCCCCCCCCAAAAGAAAACCCAACAAAAAAACAAAAGCAACCGTTTTTGACGGGGCGGGGTGGGGGGGAATTAGTTTTCAGGCAGACAGTTTTTATTTCAAGTTTCATCCCAAAGCAAATTTTTCTGGCTATGTTATAAACCCCTAAAAATTGCAGTTCATAATGGAAATGTTGGCAGACCCTGAACAGCGCCGCTGTAATGAAGTATGAAGCTTTTAAGTTTTTCCACTTGTAGACCTAGAATAAAACTAAATTGCAACAGTTTCCTTACAGGCATTTAATTTCCCCCCCAGTAACCTCTGCTGGATGTGACCAGTGTTTCCTGACTTGCTATGTTGCCATTGGACTTTTTCCTATAGACTAGGCAGTTAGTCTTGTTCAGTCAATAGATCTCCCAAAGGAGAAGCTCATACAAACCATTGTTAGCCTGGGGGAAAAGAAACTTAATACTTATCAGGGAGACGTTACTAAACATGAGAGAAATCTACACTAAATAAGTCCAGAGCTCACTCTGTTGAGTGACTTTTGAAACCCATAAAATGGGAAAGGATGCAATTGCATTGTGCTCCAGAATTTAAGCATTTTTCCAAACTCCATCCCACACTTACATACCAGCTAACATACAGTATGCAAGGGCACTTTCACAAGAGACCACAGTGTTAGCTTTAAGACGGAGCACTTCTCGGTAATGCTGACTTTTTTCCCCCCAAGTTAGAAGAAATAGAGCAGCAATATGATTAAATGGACTATCTTGTTTTGTGCTACAGGATTCCAACCAGGAGTAATTTCACTGTGAAATGAATGTAAAAGCAAAGGCTGCACAGAAGTCAGCAAGTGGACACGGTTCTAGAAGTGTTCCTGGAGTCATTTTTCATACTGGGGCTGCAGGAAGCCAAAGCTCAAGGTGTGGGTTGTTTATAGCCATTCTGTAAGTGACTTAATTGCAAATGATCTGTTTAGCTGATCATTCCTTAGGGCAAGATTTGCAATATCATTCAGTTGGCCTATTGTGTTCCTCACATAAGTGATGGAACCAAAAAGAGAGGGGGACAGAGAGAGCATTCTCCAGCAATCTGAGGCGCAGCCTGGGGGGTAGTATCTCCTCAGTTGCTCATCCCAGCTATGACACAGACTCCCTCTTGGTTTAAATCACTTCTCTGCCTTGCTTTCCCATTTCTAAAATCCTCTGAAGTTGAAAAGTGTGATTATTTTCACAACCATGTCCACATCTAACGTGTTTTCTGACTTGGTTTTGTGTTTTCCTAGCTGTTAAAATTCTGTAGTTGGTAGCAAATTCTGCCACCCATATCTTTACTCAGTAACAGCTTCCTCCATGAGCAGTAGTCCTACTGAAGTCAATGGAGGCTAGTTTCAGAGAAAGTTGCTTCTCTTTGTGATTAAAGGTAGCAGAATCTGGCTTTTGAAGACTGAGCTAATTTTATTAAAATCCTCAGTAAGTGACAAGTCCAAGGTATCTTTCCCTTCAGCAATTGTTAAAAAAACCTCCTAAACTCTTATGATGATTAGCCAGCCCAGGCACCAAATCTAATCATCTAATTCTTATTATGATAAAAATCACAAAGATCACTATTACGCACCTGGGACATTTAGTTTTTCACAGCTGATATGTATGATTGTATACATAACAGATTTGAAGCCAACATTTCAGAGTCTTCCTGTCTGCACCCTACTGCAATCAGGAGTATAGTCACCTGCATGTCGGGAACTACAACATAATGTGCAACATTTAGTTCTGGATGGAATTTCATCCTTATGCAGAGGACCAGCACAAGACGTATGCACCATGTAATTTTCACTTCAGCCCTCAAAATAGGACTTCATTGGGATTTAAGATGTCCATAGGCTTGTGCTGGTCCTTGGCACATTCTTTCTGCTTGCAAATAGATGCATGTACAGGCACAGTTAGGGAGACCCTACTGAAAATATGCTGCTTCAAATGGTGTGCTTTATGGATTTCTTCATAAACAGTGGAAATCAATGTCTAGCTAAGGCATTTATACGGCCCCCATTACAACAGCATCTGAGTATCTTTAAAAAATTGAATGTATTCAGTACCCCTGTGTAGTAGGGAAGTGTTATCCTCAATTTATAGATTGGAAACTGAGGCACAGAGAGACTAAGTGACTTGCCTATGGTCATACAGTAGCTCTGGCAAAGCAGAGAATTGAACCCAGTCTCCTGGGTCCCAGGTTAGCACCCTCACCCCACAACCATGAAAATGTTTGTTTATTTTACTAGAATTACCATAAACATGGAAAATTTAAAAACAAGCTGAAATTGTTAGAATAATAACAGCAGAAAAGTGTCTCAGGTAACCAAGCAGGGTCCCAATTAGTCATTTTTTAATGGTTTTGTTTTCCTCAGTGTATGGAAAATGCAATTAAGACACTTCTATTGAGAATTCTGTTTCATTTGCAGAGAAATCCTATGAAAAATGTTTAAAAACAACACACACGCACACATACACCCAACCCATACAGTTAAAAATAGAAGTCTAGCACTGTAACATCTTGTTTTTTCAAAAGCATAGGATATTAATGGAGAAAGCTCTATTTTCATAGCAAAGCAAAAAGAACACTACTCAAAAGTATGTATTTATTAATGTCCATCTAGAGTTTCAAAGTTAGTCAAATTTTCCAAATCAAATGATATATTACTTCATGTTTCCCAAGTTTTCAGTCACTCATTGTATATACCATTGGATTATAAAATCAAATGCTCTGAATTAAGTGTCTGTTGGGTATATCAGATAAATTCTAGAGCTTAAATATGTTCTAAAATGCAGAGTGAGAGGAGAGTAAAATAGTCCTTAAAACTGCTTTTTATTTTTGAGGATCTCTGTGTTTACTTCAGCTAAAGTGCAATGCTAGATGAAAGGGAATATGCAGAACTGGATCGTTAATATTATTTATTTATTTATTTGTATAATATTAGTGCCAAGAGTACCCAACAAAGATCAGGTTCCATTGTGCTGGGCCCTTTACAAACACACACAAAAAAGAGTTCCTGCTCTGAGAAACTTGTAATGTAAATAGCGAAGCCAAATAGAGAGTTCCTCTTATGCCTGTGTCAGAGATGTGAAACAGACATACAGATTCAGTGACTTGCCAAAGGCCACACAGGAACTTTGGTGGCAGACTAGTGCCTTAAACTTCATTCATCCTTCTTTTCAGTATGTTAGCTTCCTGTTGCTACCTCATTGATTTTTTTTTTTTTAAATGTTAACTGTTAGCACCATTCCAGCTTCAGTTCTGGATTCTCTTGCACTTTGTTCATCACCACTAAAATCCAGTTAAATTCTCATGACCATATTCAGATCCCAGTGGTGAAACTTTGAAAGATCAACTTTTGACTTTTAACTGTGTGTATATGATATGGAAATATGAGACACAATAAATAATATGGAACCCTGCTATGCTGTTTCTACAAGCTCTCTTCTGGCAATAGCTGCATGCTGAGCTTTTTGCTTTTGAAGATTTCTAGGTTTGTGTTACAGAAGGTCCAAGCTGTGATAAAGGTGTAACACACATGAGTGGTGGTAAGAGCCTGAACTTTACTTCCTGGCCTCAGCCACATGGGTCAGGGTGCAGTGTCCACTCGCGCCAGTGGCTCCTCTTGCATTAGTTTCACATTACTCTCGATGCAGAAAGCTGGAAATCTTTAAAATCTTGGTGTTTGGGGGATGGAGAGGGACAAGTTAATTTTTGCTTCTCAGATAGGAAGAAGTTTGTGAAGACCTAAGACACTCATACTGTTGTTAAGCCAGTAAGGAGCAGATAAATCTGACCAATTTAGTTGTTTTTCCTTTTCTTGGTTGTATAAACATGTTACATTTTATAGTGTTTGTATGGTCTCAGCGAGAGAGCACACTTATTGTGCATGTCGTTTAGATTCTACTGCAGCACATGATTATAGCAACTTACAGGAAAAAAACTGGAAAATAAGTCCCTGATGTAAAACTGGAAACTGAGCCAAAACAGTAGTGCCAGTTATGATTTCAGTGCCTTACACACATTGATTTATGAATTCACTCCAAATGTATTTAACAATTTATTAGGACAATTTAGCATATTAATCAATTCTCTCTAAAAGCCAAACTTAACTTTCTTTTGGAGCCATTTTTCTTTGTCCTTTTAATATTTTAAGGAGAGGTGTTCTAGATTGTAATTCTAGGAGGAGGGGAAGGGAAACACAGGAAAATTCATGTGTGTGTTTCATTCAGGTGTGGCATTTACTGTATCTTTTCAACCTCACCATACTTGTCTCCAACTGTTTGTATTTTGTTTCCTAATTGCAGAAATTCAAGTTTCTAGAAGCATAACAGGGGGAAAGCAAGAGGAGCAGGCAAGAACCAGATTACTGTTAGGATACACCTACTGTCCAACTCCCTGACCTCATGACTAGGTCCCAGTTCTGATCCCTCCCAGTTACCTGCTCATCTGGACTTCACTCCATGAATCAGAAAAGACCTACCCATAACCCTAGAAATAACATGTAGACTCCCCCACTGGCCAGGAAAGACACTCCACAAATTGGCTGCTGTTCCCTGCAAATCCAGGAGATTCGCCCAGCCTTTGAGACAACATTTACTGCTCTGATAGATCAGCTTATGGCCAGAGATAATTACATTCCTGGTCATCTTGCTGGACCTTGGTTCTGTTGATCACTGTTGACTTTCAAGGTTATATAACATCCATATGAAATGGTTGGAAAAGTTGGTGAGACAACATGGGATGAGATGGCAACAGCATGCAGACAACCCCCAGATATTCCTCTTGAGTACTTGGCAGTGCCAGAGCAAGTGTTGGCTAAGGATTACAGCAAGAGACTGATAGGACTGTATTTTGATGTTTTGGAGCCCATTGGAGCGAGACTCCCACCCTACATCAACAGATTTGGAGTAGTGGGGCTCTCACTAACACTCTAAAAATAGCTGCGTAGACAGTGCTTTGAAGTTGCGGCTCAAGCTCAGGTGGGTGGTTGGGTGCTTCAAAGCACTGTCTATGCAGCTATTTTTAGAGTGCTAGTGTGAGCCTCAGTATGCCCAGTCTGGGAGGCTCACTCCTGTGGGCTCCAAAATGCTGTGTAGATATATCCAAAGGGTCCACTTCTCACTCCCTTTGTATGGAACTTCACTCAATTCCCTTAACTGCTCATTACCAGTGATTTACCTACCAGTAAGTGGATAGTATTGTGCTTATTACACAAGGACGTTGTGTGGTACAGTTACTTGGTTGAGACCTTTTGGATGAAATGCACTATAGAAGGTCAGATTAGTAATACTGCACTTTGGTCATAACCACCAGGTCAAGTATTTCAATCCTGTCCCATTTCTTCTTTTTTTTTTTTTTTTAAATATATTTTTGTAACCTCCATGTAGATCACCTAAAGCACATTTACTCCCTACAATGAGGTCATTTTCCTGCATAATTGGGAAAGTTAAGTAATTGCCTGGAAAAGGTAAACATTTTTTAATGTCCATGAAGCAAGGCTGAGTTGTTTTGATACCTATACTACTGAAATTAAACAGTGATTTGCATCAACATGAAATCCATCTTGTATCTATCCCATGATGTCATGTGGAACTGCCACCACATGTAAGTTGATGTGGAGCTATTTCAATATACTTCATTCATGATGGGGAGCTTCCTTGTGATATCACTTTTTCCCCAGACAGCAAAGGGAAATATATATAAAGGTGCCGCGTGTGTGATTGATGTGTGTTTGTTGGGGATCTGTTGACAGCTTCAGATGCTGTTGGGAGAGTGAATTTCTCAAGGGATTGGTAAAATATAGGGTAGTTGTTGCCTTTCTGTTGAAAGTTTTGAAGGCAGGACTTGAGCACAGTTTACCTGTTATTATATTGATTGCTAGTGAAATGCTGGCACCACCCAATACCAGAAGCTTTAGAAAAAACATTTGTTCTGTGTTTTTACAGTGCCCAGCACAATGGCATCCTAGTCTGATTGTTGGCTGGAATGTTCTCATGATATTTTGTAGGACTTCGCTCCCTTATCTCTTACCCTGTTTCAGCACATAAATGTCTAAATAATTGGTACTGAATGGTTTCTTGTTATCATTTAGAAACATTTGGCTTCCCAATTCCAACTGAAAAGCTGTTGAGTTGCATCCTTTAGTGGAACATCAAAAATGAGATTTAAGAATTTTCTTTTGGAAGATCTGAATCTATGGAGTCAGCAAACTATGTGTGAACCCCTTTGTTGGATGGATAGCAGAATCCTCATGTATTTTTTCTGAATTATCAACAATATGCTGTAGACAAAATAAACTTGTGTTGCCCTTGGAAGTAGTTGATTGCGCACATAATTTTCCTACCCCTTCAGAGTTTTATCTTTCATTTGCACACACTTTTTTAAAAACATTAATTAGACTTGCCATTGTATCTTACAGTATTTCTGTGGCTATTTGGTGTGACAAGTTAAAAAAAGGTTCTAACTCACTGCTTCAGGAAATGAGTGCATAATCTCACATCTGTTAAATTATGCTCTGCTTTTCTGAAAGTCAGTAGCACACTCAGCATTATTCTGAATTAAAACAGCGTGGTAAAGGAAATAAGCTTGTGCATTTGCTAATGACTCCTGTTTTTAAAACGGATTTACAAGTAAGGAGTGCAAAATACACAATAGCTTCCATTGTCTGGGTTCCCATCAACTTAAGAATAAATTGACCAAAAAACAACTCTTAACAGGAGGGAGCTAGGAAGGGTTCCTATAGAGCTAATGCATGTGTTCCAGCTTGATATCCTGGGAGTCCAAAAGGGATAGATGTCTAGATTTGCTAAAATGTAGCTATATGATCTCTTAGGCTTGTAGGGTAAATAAACAAAGAATGACAAATAAGATTGATTTTGTATTCAGTTGGGGTCGAGTTGCATGGGAGATAGGGAATCCGGCACTGTTCCACTTTTATATGGCAGCTAGATTTCTCAGTTTAAAAAATGACCTACATTTGGATAAATGATGATGACTTCAGCTGAAAAACTGACAAGCTGCCCAGCCCTGGCTATTATCCAAGTAACATGATAGCGGGCTGCAGGCTTTGGTACCCATCAGCACCCAAGGCACCAGGCTATGCAACAGACTGTAATCATTATGTGTGCCTCTGAATTTTTACTGAGTCCTCACTCTCTGCACTGAAACTGGGTTGAATTTAAAGCAAATGCAGTGCTTGTGGAAAGTGTCGGATGGACTGCTGCAGCCAGTAAGTCCTCTAGTTAGCCACTGAAGAGCTACAGAAAAAGCAATGCAAGCTTCCACACAGTCTAAGGCCTTGTCTATACACACAAGTTGTGCCACTGTAACTACACTGGTGTGAAAGTTTATACAGGCGAGTCTCATCTTACGCACATTTAACATGCACGAATCCAGCTTTGCGCAGTTGGCAAAAAAAAAAATTCAATATTGTACCTGTAGTGCAGGCGATTCCGCCCGCCCTTACACTCAATGTAATTTTGACTATATGCGATTTTTGCTTTACGTGTGACAGCGGACCGTAACCCCAGCGTAAGATGAGACATGCCTATATAGCAGTATAGCCATTCCCATAGGGAAAGGGGAAATAAGCTATGCTGATATAAACACACTTATACTGGTACAGTTGTGTCCACACTAATTGAGTTTTACCTACTTTAATTGATTAAAAAAAAAATCACATCCCTAACCAACTGTGGCAGTCTGAAGACTCACCCACACGGTGCCACCTGCTAGTCATGTGGGAATTAACTCATCCAGTACTCAGAACGCCTCCTGGTGGCTGGTGTCTTGCCTGCCTCATGCCCCCGTGTCCCTCCCAGACCCTGGTGCCCCTTATCCTGGGGTTCTGCCCACTGCAGCACCCCCACATGCTGGGTCTCCCCTCCCAGGGGAACCCCTAACCCTCTACACCCACTTTGCCTCAGTGGCTACTGCCAGTCATCACCTAGTCCCCTCTCACTAGGGCAAACTGCAGTCTGTAAAGGGCCCTCATTATTGGCAAGGGGGCTGCACCTCCTGGCCTCAGTACCTGCATAGGCCTTTATCAGGGCCTGAGACTGGAGCTCCCCAGAGCCTCTTGCCCTTCCCCAGCACTGCTCTGCTTCAAGTACTCAATTCCCAAGCAGCTAAGCCCTGCTCCCTCCAAGGCTGAAGAGAGACTGTGACCCAGCCCCTCCCTTAGGCGTTCTTATACTCCCAGCCTGCTCCTGATTGTCTCACTGGGGCAGCCCTTTTCCAGGGCTGTTTTTAACCCTCCCACACTGGAGCAGGGTGACTGTCTTGCTACAACAACATTTTTTTACCAATACAAAAACTGGGTGTAGACTAGGCCTAATTAATATCTAACACTATTTTAAAATCCTAGTACATTTACTATCATCAATGGTACAGCTCAGAAAAACAGAATATGGGATTGAGAAGCAGCATTCAGCCAGTGTTTTTGAAAATCCCATTTTGACTTTTTGTAGCCCTTCCAGTCCTCTTCTCCCTACTATCCTCTCATCTTTGAAATCCTCAAAACCCACTTCTGCTGTGATGCCAAAAGAAATCAGTCAGCCAGTGGTGGCTACGGTGATGAGCAGTAGTCAGGTAACTGCATTATCTTGTTACAGTTATCTCACGTGTGTCTTAGTTCAGATTTGTTTATAAACCTTTCAGGACAAAGGTTATGTCTTGAGTGTTTGTATACTTCCTAGCAAAAGATGGCTGCCAAGCTGGACTGGGGCATTTTGAAGCTACCACAATAAAATAATGATAATTACAGCCTCACTACAGCTGAGCGAGAACTAGAATTTCTTCTCAGGGAAATTTCACATTTCTGCAAAAAATTCATTCTGGCTTGGGAGCCTGTAGTACTAGGGGTCCTGCCTTCACAGCACCTCACTGCTGAAGTTGAAACTTTCCTGCAGAAGGTGATTTCAACAAATAAGCATTTTCTGATCGAAAAATGTTCCTTCAGAAAATGCCAGACAAAATGTAGCCCTCATCATTCATCCTGTCAAGTAGATCTTTCAAAAGAAAATCAATATATTGTCTCCATTTTGCTGAGCAAAAGCAGAATTTGGGGCTTTGCAGGTTAGTGTCCCATTTAGTACACCAAGTGTACACAAGTTCTGTTCCTTTGAACAGGGATTGTAACAAACAGTACACAGGCAGTTCCCTCTTGCAGAAACCTCCAGTCAGGCACCTCTGCTCTGTCCCCAGAAGCAGCTGTCTGTCTCCTGGGTCTTTCCCACACCCTCAGTCTGACTTGTCTATTTAAATTGTAAGCTCTATGGAGCTGGAACCATCTACTCCTTTTGCCTAGCATAATAGGGACCCCCACTCTTGGTTAACTCTTAGGCATTACTGTAATAAACATGTTAAATAATTGCACCATTGGGCTATTTTTCAAATTAAAGCACACTCATGCTTTTATAATAACCCTTTTGAAATAAGTTCACTAGAGCAGAGTTTATCCCTTACAAGCAAATGATTCAGACCTACGATTTACATTGTGATTATTTAGTTAAGACTATATTGATGCATAGTGGAAAACTACCATGAGCTGAAACAGCCCCACGAAATACCACCGTCATTGCCTGGCGTGCGAGACAAAAAAATGCAGGGTGCATTCATAAGTCAGACCTGCTGAGGTGATTATGACTGAAATACAGGGGACTGCATCCCAGCCTTTGGTGTGAGAGTGGAAGAATCATGTGATTCCATCATGAGAGAGGAGACAGGCCTGAAACCTAGTGAGATGTACTCAAAGACTGGGGGGTCAGAGGTGAAGTTCACACTGTAACTATAAAGGACCAACTTGTTCTTTCACATTATTAATATTCTTTATTAACATAGCACTAATAGCATGAGATGTGTTTTACTGACTGTATGAAGACAAAATCCTGCCCTGGAAGATGTTGCAGTCTAAACAGATCTTGTAAAGTCAAAAGATGGGGGAATATGGCAAGAAGGGATGTGGTTGAATGTGCATCTTGTTAGTGTCAGGATTTGTCTCTGGCAGGCCCAGCTAGGTTGTGTTACTCTATGGGAAGAGGTACATTTTAAAGGTAACCTGCTAAGGATTTTTTAAAATTGGGAATATGTCCTTCATTGCTTGTTTATAATGTAGACACGAAGGGGGTGGTTGTGCTGTTTGGTATTTTTTTTCTTCTTTTTAAAAATCTGCAGAATTATAAAGAAAGCAAAGTCTGCACTTTCCTAGCATTCTTGGGTGACCAATGGAAGTAATAGGGGAGTTTATTGCAGGTATTTAACACCACAGTTGAAAAGGTAAAGGTGTTGAATCTTTAACAAAGGCTTCCTCTATTGAAAATATTAATTAACCATTGACAACATGCATTTTAGATGATCAGACTCGAAATTTTTTCCCTGGTCAAAAGCTAAATTTTCAGCTATGATTTCACTATTACATTAGTTGTCTAGTTATTGAAGAGTTTTCCAGCTTAGAAAAGACCTAAGTTTCTAATAATTCATAGATTCATAGACTGTAGGACTCGGGGGACCTTGAGAGGTCATCAAGTCCAGTCCCCTGCCCTCATGGCAGGACCAAATACCGTCTAGACCATCCCTGATAGACATTTATTTAACCTACTCTTAAATATCTCCAGAGATAGAGATTCCACAACCTCCCTAGGCAATTCATTCCAGTGTTTAACTACTCTGACAGTTAGGAACTTTTTCCTAATGTCCAACCTAAATCTCCCTTGCTGCAGTTTAAGCCCATTGCTTCTTGTTCTATCATTAGAGGCTAAGGTGAACAAGT
>NC_133771.1:172541877-172592605 GCF_003597395.2 Chelonoidis abingdonii
CATCCCATGGTCGAGGAAGCCAAAGCCCTCCTGGCGACACCATCTTCGCAGCCAGGCATTCACCTCCATGAAGCATCTGTCTCTGCCCGGGCCCCTACCTTTGACAGGAAGAATCAAAGAGAATACCACCTGCGCACCACACTCCTTCACCCGTACTCCCAGAGCCCTGTAGTCACTCTTGATCTGCTCAGCGTCACATCTCACAGTATCATTTGTGCCCATATGGATGAGTAGCATGGGGTAGTAGTCTGAAGGTCGGATAATAATCAAGTAGGGAAAAGAGGGGAAGGGGAAAATTAAAAATATATATATTTTACTAGTCCTTTATAGATCATAAAGAAGCAATAAAAGCCCATGTTCCCCACCATTTTGCAAGTCAGCTCCAAGGAGGGATTTGCAGGAGGTGAGGGTGAAGGTTTTGCAGACCAGGACAAAGAGAGAGGTTTAAAATATCTGTTTAATAATAATCACCAAGCGGAAGGTCCACTGCTTTATATATCCATTTCTCTCAGTGCCCCTTCAAGGCTGACCCATACATTGGCTCAAGAGTTTTGTAAAACCTGTGTTCCTATGTGTCAAGAAACCAGACAGAAGAATCACTGTTTGGAACAAGCTGCTCTTATTTCTTTTCACAGTTATCAAAAGCATGTTAAGAAGTCGTGTGTTACTACACAGGAGGATACTTATTTAGTCTAGTGAGAGCACATTGGTTAATTGTAGCTCACATCCTGTAACAAGTAATCTTAACTGGAAATGTTCTAGTTATTTCTAAGCAGATCATTCCACAGCAAACAGTATACAGTTAGGTTTCGGAGGGGTAGCTGTGCTAGTCTGTATCAGCAAAAACAACTAGGAGTCCTTGTGGCACTTTAGAGACTAACAAATTTATTTGGGCATAAGCTTTTGTGGGCTATAACCCACTTCATCAGATGCGTGGAGTGGAAAATACAGTAGGCAGGTATAAATACACAGCACATGAAAAGATGATTGTTGCCTTACAACCAGGGTGGATGTGGCCCATTTCCAACAGTTGACAAGGAGGGGTGAATATCAACAGAGGGAACATTATTTTTTGTAGTGACCCAGCCACTCCCAGTCTTTATTCAGGCCTAATTTGATGGTGTCAAGTTTTCAAATGAATTCCAGTTCTGCAGTTTCTCATTGAAGTCTCTCTCTGAAGTTTTTTTGTAGAAGAATTGCCACCTTTAAGTCTGTTATTGAGTGTCCAGGGAGATTGAAGTGCTCTCCTACTGGTTTTTGAATGTTACAATTCTTGATGTCTGATTTGTGTCCATTTATTTATTTGCATAGAGACTGTCTGGTTTGTCACAATAGAAACACTAATCCAGGAACCAATCCCTGCAACAATCTGTGTTGCCAACTTTGTCCACATATGTATTCATAGGACCTAACCACATCAGCCACACCATCAAGGGCTCATTCACCTGAACATCTACCAATGTGATATATGCCAGCATTTGCAAGCAATGCTCTTCTGCCATGTACATTGGACAAACTGGACAGTCTCTACAAACCATTCCCAGAGAATAGTTATCAGTGGTTCACAGTCATGCTGGAAGGGCATAACGAGTGCGGTCCTGGAGGGATCAGTTCTGGGTCTGGTGCTGTTCAGTATCTTCATCAGTGATTTAGATAATGGCATAGAGAGTACACTTGTAAAGTTTGCAGATGATACCAAGCTGGGAGGGTTGCAAGTGCTTTGGAGGGTAGTATTAAAATTCAAAATGATCTGGACAAACTGGAGAAATGGTCTGAAGTAAATAGGATGAAATTCAATAAGGACAAATGCAAAGTACTCCATTTAGGACGGAACAATCAGTTGCACTCATACAAAATGGGAAATGACTGCCTAGGAAGGAGTACTGCAGAAAGGGATCTGGGCATCATAGTGGATCACCAGCTAAATATGAGTCAACAGTGTAATGCTGTTGCAAAAAAAAGTCAACATCCTTCTGGTGTGTATTAGCAGCAGTGTTGTAAGCAAGACACACAAAAAGTAATTCTTCCATTCTACTCTGCACTGATTAGACCTCCACTGGAGTATTGTGTCCAGTTCTGGGTGCCACATTTCAGGAAGGACGTGGACAAATTGGAGACAGTCCAGAGAAGAGTGACAAATATGATTAAAGGTCTAGAAAACATGACCTATGAGGGAAGATTGAAAAAATTGGGTTTGGTTAGTCTGCAAAAGAGAAAACTGAGAGGGGACATGCTAATAGTTTTCAAGTATATAAAAGGTGGTTACAAGGAGGAAGAAGAAAAATTGTTCTTAACTTCTGAGGGTAGGACAAGAAGCAATGGGCTTAAATTGCAGCAAGGGCAGTTTAGGTTGGATATTAGGAAAAACTTCCTAACTGTCAGGGAGGTTACGCACTGGAATAAATTGCCTTAAGAGGTTGTGGAATCTACATCATTGGAAATTTTTAAGAGCAGGTTAGACAAACACCTGGCAGGACTGGTCTAGATAATACTTAGTTCTTCCGTGAGGGCAGGGGACTGGACTAGATGACCTCTCGAGATCCTTTCCACTTCCATGATTCTACAAAGATACAGATGAGCATCTAGTGGGATTTTCAAAAGGAACTAGGCACCTAACTCCTTTGGATTTCAATAGAAATTAGACACCTAGGTGCTTCTGAAAATTCCACCAGGGGCCTGTCTGCATCTTTAGTTGCTTAAATACCTTTGAATCTGATCCCTTGTTGCTACAACTAGAGCAGCGGTCAGCAACCTTTCAGAAGTGCTGTGCCGAGTATTCATTTATTCATTGTAATTTAAGGTTTTGCAAGCTGGTAACACATTTTAATGTTTTTAGAAGGTCTCGTTCTATAAGTCTATAATATATAACTAAACTATTGTATGTAAAGTAAATAAGGTTTTTAAAATGTTTAAGAAGCTTCATTTAAAATTAAATTAAAATGCAGAGCCCCCCTGGACTCAGGTAGTGTGAGTGCCACTGAAAATCTGCTCGTGTGCTGCCTTTGGCACCCGTGCCATAGGTTGGCTACCCCTAAACTAGAGGCATCTGTGTATAAATCAGGCTCCCACCAGTGACACTAAATTCACTTCAATAAATAATATTATTTTCTCCACCTAGTCAGAAAATCATGAAGCTTGCCACCCTCTCAGCTTCCCTAATAGAGCACTGCACCCAAATGCCTTTGGCAGACCCCACCCTTTCTGCTGCAGAAAAGTTCCTAAAGCTGCAGTCACACATGCTGCTTCAGTTGTCTCAGAGGCTGGTTAAAAATCCACATCACTTTTTCATGCAGTCGTGATGACCTTGTCAGGAGTTTAATTCCAAAATCTTCCTGGTGATGGATCCTTCTTACGTTTTCCATTTAAAAGAGAAAACTCCACTTCAGTATTACATATTGTAAAATATCCAGCCCCTGGAGCACCTCGAAATGTAAAGGCTGAGACTGATCATGGTATTAAAACATTATTAATTTTTTTCTTTAAAAAGAAAAGAGCAAGCATCTGTTGGCAACAGTTAGCCTATTATTTTCTTTGGCTTACCCTGTTCTCTCTGTTGCAGATGCATTTCCTAAGGGCAGGGACCAAGAGGAATCCTCTTATTGGTAGGTCAAGGTTTAACAAGAATGGGGTTAATGAATTACCAAAATGAATTCTTGATGTAAAAATCTGAGACCTGCACATGTTGTCTCCAACACAATTGCAAAGATTCGGCAGCTACATAAGTATGTGAATGAATTACCATAGTAAGGAGCAGGATTGGATTGGGGGCTGGAATTTATTGCCCCTGAAAGTCGAATTCCTCTCTTTTTGCTGTGGGATATTTTTTAAGTAACTGGTGAATGCAATGGAAAGGAACTTCAAAAGAGTGCAGTCATCCAAAAAGTTTGCCCACTGAGTTTTCTTTCTTTCTGTTGTCAGTTTCTGTTAAAGTGTACATGTGCATTTAGTCATTTCCTGAGCATCAATCTGGTTTGTCAAGCAAATTATAGGTCTAGATTCATAAGTCCAAGTTCTGTTTGTCCATCAGTTTAGTATTGATATATTTAACTACATTATAAACTCTCTAGGACGGGTGCCATTTTTTACTTTGTTTGTACAGTATTTAATGCATGGGGGGCCCCCAGGGCTGGCTCCAGGCACCAGCCGACCAAGCATGTGCTTGGGGCGGCACCTTGTAAGGAGCGGTCAACCTTGGAGTGGTGGGGCGGTGCTTGGGGGTATTTTTTTTTTTTGGTTCATTGGGGCAGCACTCTGGGGGCTTGTTTTTGCTTCGGTGGGGCGGTGCTGGGGTTTTTTTGTTTGTTTTTGGTTTGGCAGGGTGGGGTAGCGCTGGGGGGGTGGTTTGTGGTTCAGCAGGGCGGTGCTGGGGTGGGGTGTTTGTGTTGCGGTGGGGCGGCGCTGGGGGGTGGTTGTCACGGCGAGGCATTTTTTTTTTCTTGGGGAGGCAAAAAAGTTAGAGCCATCCCTGGGGGCCTCAGTCCTGAGAGGCATCTCTACATGCAATCTTAATTCAAATAGAGCCTTTCATCTATGTATTCAACGTGCCTTACCAACATTAATTAGTTAAGCTTCACAACACCCTTGTGAGATTGGTATTATCCATATTTCACACATGAGGAAAATATGAAACAGACACTTTGTCTACTGTAGGAAAATATTGAAAATTTGGCTTCTCGTGTTGCTATCACCAAGGGAAATATTTGCAAACTTCCCTGAGCAAAGAGAGGAATAGAGAGGCTACAGGACTTATCCATGATAACACTGTGAATTGGTAGAAGAACCAGGAAAGGAACAGAACCCAGGGGAATCTAGTTTTAGCCTCATACTCTAACCATGATACCTGTTTGACACATTTCTCAGGTCAAATGATAATACTGTGCCTTTGGGGGGCGGAGGAAGTATTCTAGAAACTTGTTTCAAGTGTCTAGTAATTGTTTATTTTTACTTCTATATAAAATCATGAATAAAAAATTGACACCAAGTGCATCATGCCTTATTTTGGACCTAGATTTCCCTTTGGAGCCAGGATTACTGTTGTCCCACTTTTTTGCTGTAATAACCAAAACAGGGTTAACTTCCCCAGGCCACAGTAACTAAGTTGAAACACAGAAATATCATTCTTTTGCTGAGTTAAGTTCACTTAAGCACACACAACGTTGGACCGGGATTTCACAAAACTCCTTTTTTGTACCCCGAGTACTATCCCTATTCAGCTGCAATATATACCATGGACACTAATGACCACGGTGTCTGCACCCGCCCCTTTCTTCAGGTCAGATTTTGAGGGGATTCATCTGCTCTTCCTAGAGTCTGTGCTAGAAGCCATCAACTGTGCACCATGGCACCTACTATTTACCTATTGTGTTGGGGCTCACTTCAGCTGCCGGGCCCAGACCCTAACAATCAGGCTTTCTTATGAGATTTCTAGTACTTCCCTTTTCTGGTTGGGCCCGAAGGATCACATCATCATCCCTTCTTGTGGTATTTTGAAAGTTCTCCTGCTGATCATGACCTGAAATAGCTTTTCCCAAACAGCTTTTCCCATGAAATTATGGTATTTTTGGTCCTGACCCAGAAGCTAAAAGTGCAAACTTATTCCCAGGTTTCAGAAATTCAGTTCAGTGCTAACAGGTAAAGGCTGAGGAGGAGGAGCTGTCACTATCAGAACTGTATCACCCCAGTCTAATTGCAATTTTTGTTAGGATCAGAGTGTTTTTTTAAACTATCACTAAATTCTTCTTAGCTGATTATAGTCTGTACATGACAATAGGAGAGGTTACTTACCTTGTTTAGTAACTCAAGTTCTTCAAGATTGTGTCCCTATTGGTGCTCCTCATCAGGATGTGCATGTACCTGTATGGTCTAGATTGGAGATTTCATCAATAGTGTCCTCATGTGTGCCCTAGATAGCCTCATGTTCTGGTAAGAAGGCATATTGGGGAAGGGGGAGGTGGACCCGCTGCCATTTCAGTTTCTTCTCACTATTGGAAGTTCAGTGAAGGGACTCAGAGGCAGAGAATAAAGGAGGGCAGGTAGTGATGCACCCATCGGGAGACACATCTCAAAGAACTCCAATAACTGTACAAGGTAAATCACTTTGAGTAGTGTCCCTGTGGGTCTCCATGTCAGAAGTGGTACCTCAATTATGCAGGAGTTTGCTGAGGAGGTGGATTCAGTACAGATGGTAAATAAAAAATTACCAAAGTGCATCAGTTCTGGTAGCAGGCACAAGAGCATAATGCTGGGGAAATATGTGCACTGAAGGCCAGGCGGCTGTCCCGCAGATGTCTAAGATAGATATGTTTTTCAGTAGATAGATTTTGTCCTGGTGGACTCAGCAAACACCTTTGGGAGGGGGGATGAATCCCCAAGGCTTCATAACAGGTTAAGAAGCATCCTGCAAACCATTCTGACAGTTTTTCAGTGGAAATCGGATGTCCGTTCAATTAGTTCCGCACCTGAGATCAAAAGCCACTTGGAAGCCCTAAAAGGCCTAGTCCTGTCAAGATGAAAGGCAAGAGCTCTTGTTTACATCCCATATATGGAGGCTCACTTCTTCTCTCAAAGAGTGAGGCTTGGGAAAAACACCAGTAGGTGAATCTTATAGATTAATGGGGAATTCTGAAGAAACTGTAGGTAGGGAGAGAGCGTGTGGATGTGGCATCACTTTATTGCAATAGGACACCACATATGGCAAGTTGGCCATCAAGGCTTCAAGCTCCCCTACTTTCCTGGCCCAGGTGATGGCTATGAGGAATGAGGTCTTGAGGGACAAATGAAGGAGAGAAGAGTTCCCATAGGGTCAAATGTAGGTTTCCTCAGTGCTTTGAGGACTAAGTTGAGATCCCACTGTGAAGTTGGCTCTTTGATGGGAGGGAAAAGATTGAACAGGCCTTTGATAAACCTTGCAGTGGATGAAGACAGAAAACCCCACAATGGGAGCGATGAAAAACTGTGATGGCAGCTAAGTGAACCTTAATGGAGCTCAGTGATAAAGCTGGGGTTTTTAAATTCAGCAGGTAATTGAGAACGTATGTCAGGTCTTGAGACAAGGACTAGATCAGTGGTTGCACCAAGTCTGGAAGCATTTCCACTTCTGCAGATAAGATTTCTTTGTCATGCATTTTCCACTATTAAGCAGTACTGTCCGTACACATGGAGAGCAGTCTTGTTCTACACCAGTGAGCCATATGGTAGCCAGATCTTCAGGTGAAGTGCCAAGAGATTGGGTGGCTGACGGATCCCAACTCCTGCCTGAGGCGATTCACTATCAGGGGAAGGTGGAAAAACTGTTGCAGATGTCACAGTTTAGGGCATCTGCACTTATATTTCCCACAGTGGCCCAAGAGAGCATCCATTCTCAAGCTTCCAGCTCCCCACCTGTTGACTCTCTTGAGTGGAGAACTGCATCCCTCTCTCTTCTGATTGGGGTATTCCCAGGCTACACAATTTTCTGCCTTCACTGTGCATTTCCCAGAACAGACAGGTTGCTGAAGGACACCCATTTTCTTTCTCTACAGCTTATATGATCCTCATGGACCTGAATGGTACCAGGGACTCTGAACAGGGGCCCTCAGGAGTCAGTATGTTGAATGGTAGTGGAGGTGATACCAAAGTGCAATCAGTGAGCCCTTCTTGGCTAGCTGCAGAAGACAGTATCAATGATTATTTCAGCTTGGCTCTGGAGTCCTTGTGTTTCAGAACTCATAGAGGCCAGTGCTGATACTGGTGCTGTTCTAGGCCGTTTTATGGGGTGTGGTCTTCTTAGTGCGGTGGTCTTGATACTGGAGGGGGTAAGAGCCTCAGCCGTGTCAGCATCAGGACGCAAGGTCTCCTGAGACCCAGAATGAGGGGGTGACTTTCCTCTTCTCATATCCTATCTGAGAGAATGAGGTATTTTCTTCTTTGAGGGGCAGGAACCTCAGGGTGTTTGTGTACTGTGTCAGTGGAGACATTGTGGTGAGAGATTGTGAAGACAGATTGTGGTGCAGATGCTTCTTGCAATAAAGTTGAAAACCCAATTTTATGCTGAAAAACAGTTTAGAAACAAATTTTTAACCAGCTCTAGAAACTGGGAAAGTCAGGCAACAGGAATTATTGTTCTATGAAAAGGAGAGTTAAGAGTCCAGTGTGTTATTGCTATAGCCATGAAAAAAGGATGTGAACAACAGTAATTAGAGAAAAGTAAGGAAAGAAATAGCATCCAAACTTTACAAAGACCATGGAGACAATCTGCCATCATTCAGGAAGCCACTTTTATTATGTCCTCAGAGCATCAGAGTATCACTAATCATTTCTGGATTCTAACTCCACCCACTTTCAGGAGCCATCTAACATTAACCCCAGGTAATAGTTATAGGCCAGAAGAAGCAATATGTCTTGACATAGGATTTGAAGGAAATCATGGAATTAATTTGACACAGTGAATTTGTTCCAAGTAATGACGGTGAGGAGGAGGGTGGGATGATGGGAGAGAAAGATGGCAACATGATTGAGGGAAGAACAAATGGAGAAAAGACAGGAAGATGGGATAGAAATCTTCAAGGAACATGAAGAAAGGATGAAGAACAAGGTGACATAAAGTAACAGAAATGGGAGGAGAATTTTGAAGATGAAGAATGATAGAACTAGATCCAGAAATGGAGAGGAGGCCAGTGAAGAATTCCAAGGATCAAGATGATGAGTTCCTGTTTCCTGTGAATGGATGAAAAGATGAGCAACCATATTTTGGATACTTTGAATTTTGGAACAATCTGACAGACAAATCTTCAGCCAAGCAATTACATAAAAAATCTGCATTTGCAGGAAGGCAGACTGGATGATCTTACAGACATCTTCTCTCTTTAATGCCTCTGATTACATTATAATATCTAATGCTGCCAGGTATGCAAACTTCCAGCTGAGAGAAGCTTAGCTCCTATGTCTTTGGCCAGGGGAGACTACTTTTTGGCTCACCCAATAGATCTAGTGCCTATGGATGTTTGGAACTTGTTTCCTCTCAGATCTGTAATAGCTTGAGTTTGTTAGCCTTTAGAGAGTGCTGCAACGTCCACTTATACTCCCTTGTGCATTAGCACGTGGGTATTGAGTAGGGCTGGGTAGCAATGGCATAAGAGTCAGGTGAGGGTTCTGTGGGGACGTTTGCTATATTTATGCTGATGCTGGGTTTTTAATCTAATTTGATTAAAAAATTGAAAGAGCTCATATTCAATAGTGTATTTTAAAAACTGTCAAGGGAAGCTGGATCATTGGATGGGTGCTCTTTTATTGTAGTTTGTGAAAGTCCAAATAACAAAATATATCAGAGAAGGACCACAAGGGTCACTAATCGAGTCTCAGTCGTGGTAGGGTGCAAGCCACAAACACAGATAAGGAATTCCACTAAGGAGCTACACCAGTCTGGCAGTCACATCAGTACCAACTCATGAAAGCATGAAGAACAATTTTGGCAACTAATGATTGGTATGCTTAGGATGTTGAGAAATGTTGAATATAATATAATGCATTGGCTACATTCCCCTACTGCCACCCCCTTTTAAACACTCTGCCTATGACTTCTACAAAAGAAGTATACAGTAAATCAGAAAACAAATACAGTGTAAGTTCAAATAGATGGGGAGGAAAAGAGACACTCTGTACAACTAATACCACTGAATGAAACCAAACCACCCACTAACAGCTTTTGAGTCTTTATTAATCACTTTCTTACAGCCTAGTTTAGACTACACAATTAAACAAACAAAAAAAAGACAGGATTCACGTAGCCTAAGGAAGGAAATCCGTGCATAGTTCATCCATTAGTTAATATTTGCTGAAAAATCATATGTTACACCAAAATTAAACTCTCTGGCATTAATGCAAGTTTGTCTAGCCCACTAAGTTAACAAGTTTGTTACTACTCATTATTTATAACTGTTGTTTTCCCTCCAGAGTAGCTAAAGCTATGACCCTTTGGTTATGTGTGTTCTTTGAACCCTCCTCTATGAAAAGTACCATGGAGTCAGTATGTTGTCACAATGCGCTCACTGAAAATGTCCACTAATGACTGAAGAAAGTAAAACAGCCCTTTGAATGGTTGAGGTGAATATTTAGGAATTCCTTCATGCAAAATTGGGCACCCTAAGAGAAAAATGCTTTCAAGGTCAAACTGTTGTTTATTTTGGAGCCTATTTCTCTTTCTGCTTTCCTAGTGACCTAGGAATGAGCTCACAATTGGAAGCAAATCTCTCTTCTGTTTCCACTCCTAAAGAATTACCTACTTTCTGAAAGCTCACAGGATTATCGATGGCCTTGCACCAAAAATATGATTTGGAATCCTGTGGAAAACATACACACACATGTGCTTGTGTATATATGACACTGACAGATTTAAGTTAAAAAAAACAAACTGTAGAAACATTAAAATGAAAAGTGATTGAATTCCTAGTAAATAGAAAGCTTCCCATATTCACAAATGCTCTGCTTTGTGCTTGAAAGTGAGACTACCTAATCTAGCATGATCATACAGGACAGCAAAACATGCTGTTTTGTAATGTGCATATAACTTTCATACGGTTTATTAACTGGATCTCAGTTTGAGATGCTGCCAAACAAACTTTACTCAGGCTTTGAGTGTGGTTGTTGTAATATGGTT
Organism: Chelonoidis abingdonii; assembly: GCF_003597395.2. Classification (NCBI taxonomy): domain Eukaryota; kingdom Metazoa; phylum Chordata; order Testudines; family Testudinidae; genus Chelonoidis; species Chelonoidis abingdonii. The sequence continues at coordinate 172,552,511 of NC_133771.1, forward strand.
TTCTACAAGTACGTACTTTTGACTATTGATTGTAATTATGATATTGATATGAACCAAAGCACTGTCTGTTTGCCCACCACACCCACACACAGAGTCCTTCTGAGGATGAGTCCTACTGAACTAGAAGACTATATAACCAAAGGTCAAATCTCGCTTGCCTCACTTTTGTCAGCCTCCCACTGGGAATTAGCAGACAGTAAAGCAAGCAGGATTTGGCCTCAGTTGGGTTTACATTAGGCATAGACCACTCTGACAACTACCTGGGGTGGGGGTGGTCAATAGGTGGAGCACAGGCCAAATTCAAGACCATGAGACACTTTTGAATGGACAACAAAATCTTTTTATTTACTTATTAATGTTATTGCGGTGTGTAGACTGGACCTTGACTATATATTGACTGATAAATTTGGACCTGGAAAAAAATAATTGACTTCCTCAGCCTAGGGAGTTAATTTTTCAGGGGTATATGCAGCTTATTCTTTTTCCCTGCATAGCTTATGTGGGGGCCTTCCTTTTTAAGGGAACCCTGTCTTCCTTCCAGTTCCTCACCCAACTGCAGCTAGGGTCAAACGCCACTGCACAAATGCAGCTCCAGCTCAGCCATTCCAGGCTCAGCCCCAGATAGTTTTCAGGGGAAGAATGCCTAGGGTGGCTTAATGTTAGCTCCAACTGGCCCTGAGGAGGCATATGAGGAAATTTGTTTAAATATGAACTGAACTTGGGAAAGGTCTGACTGCATTTTTCTTTTGCAACAATCAGCCCATTAAAATAAATCCTGACAAGTGTCTGTTACAGCTATCCCCCCTATTCCATTTTGTTTTCTTACAGCTGTCCCCATACTCCATTTTGTTCTCCTCCTGTGGCCGCCCCTTCCCTGGCTGTTAAGTTGTTTAGTATTTGCTTTGCTCCTAGGCGTTTCCGCGCAATGTCCAGAGCTGCCACAGACCAATTGTGCTTTTAAGATCTTGGGCATGCGTCCACTGAGGCCTCATGTGCCCTCTTGAGCTCACCTACGCTGCACAGGCACCTCTGCAGACATGTCTCTGCTGGGCTCACCTCAACCCAGCTTCTGTCCCTGCCCCCTCTCTTCCTCTTGTGAGCAGAGGGAGCCACACTCACACAAGTCCTGCGCAGGCAACTGCTGAGTTTGGCCTTTCAAGGCAAGACAATTCTTTAAAACCTAAGATCCAGAACGGGTTCCGCATCTGCTGGTCCCCCACCCTTTCTGCTCACAGACACCACAGCTACTGGATTTTCCAATCAGCCCCTGGGGGAAACTCCTTGCTCAATAACTCTGCTTCTGATGGCTTTGCATGTGGTCTAATCTCTTGGATGATGGCTATTGATCAGCTTTCCTCTCACCCACAAAGAAGCTGCTTCTACTGTACATTTACCGGTTAGGTGGCTAACAGGGTTTGTGAGGTCTGGCTTGTATCCTTCCTGATAGCCAGCACCCCTCCAGCATAACAGTACTCTATGCAGGCTCCTATGTTTGCTCTTGGCTATATAGCAACTGACAAAAATGGTATCATTTCTTTTGTGCAACTAAATATCCTGCAAATACATGTGAACCACCTTCCTTCTTCTGCTCTGAAAAAAACAGAAAAAAAAGCATTTCCCGTTTGGGCCCCTAACAAGCGAAAAACCCAGTAAGTGTAAGTATAAAACATGAGGGAACACCCATGAGCTGCAGTAGAAACTGATTTGTGGAAAAATAAGATTTAATTGGTATAGTTGAATGACTTCTTACAAAGTGATAATGAAAAACCCAAAATTCCACCCAATAATGATTAGTACTGTGGAAAAAAATATTTCTGTCCTGTCTAAGATTTATTTCCAAGAAGGTCCATATTTGCCGCTCCTGTCCTGTGGAACTCCTCATTCTCAGAGTCTACTCTTATTTCCTAAATGGGAAATACCGCCTTTTTAGCAGATACCTTGAGCTAATTTTAAAGGTACGCCTAGACTCAGTCTTAGGTAATGGTAATGGAATCGTGGCACCGTACATGTCTACACTACCTGATTGTGCTTGCATATCTAAATGGTGTCATTTGTGCCAACAACTATGCACAATTGGAAGCCGCCTTTTTGAAACACCTGGCTCGTCCAGGCACTCCACAACAACCTTCTTCCCCACAGGCAAAAATTGATTTAAATTTAACAAGGTCTATTCAAGTCCGTGATTACGCCAGTTTTGTGCTGGTTTTAAGTCAACTTAATATCAGTTGGTTTATCAGTGGTGTAAGTGAGCTAAGAATCAATGCATAGCGTCTAAATAACCTAAAAGAACAATCGTGCTTTAGAGATAACGTAGGAATCATTCACTTTGTTCTGTCAGTTCCACACCCACACTCTTCTAAAATCTTTGTCACGTTTTCCGTAGTCGCCGCGCACTTGTAAAAACCTGATGCCCGCCTGGTCTGATCCAGCTAGGGTCTGGGGGTCCTTTTCTTGCTCTCTGTTTTATTTTTGAGCGTACCCCCGTTTTTTGAAAAAAAAGCCCACGAAAGAACGAATTGCTGCCCTGAGAATCTCCTGATTATTGAACCGCATGACCTAGCCTTCCTGATGATCTTGCTGCTTTTACCTCTGCTGCTTCCTTTGGGGGTGTAAGAATCCTCTGTGAAACCTCTCGTAATATTTTTTATTTTATTATTTTAGCTGTGGCTCTGTCTCCCCAGCCACTCAGACTCAAGCTAAACCTTGGTCTGTGTCTTAAAACCTCTCTTAAACTCCGCAGCACTTTGCTGCTAAAAATAAGCCTGTGCTGCTGCTAAGCTGTGCCTTCCTGGACTGCCAGCTTGCAGCCCGCGCCCCCGCCCCCACTGCTGCTAAGATGCACCTATTAGAATCAGGTTCTTAGTCTAGTATAAGTTGTAATTTCATTTTGCATAGCTGTGTTAAGTTAGGTTTAGAGAATTGTTTGTATTGTGCTCTGAAGTTAGGTTTACAATTTTTTGTTGCATTGTGTTTGTTTACTTGCTATTGGTGTAGTCTGGTTAAGTTCGATCATAGATAAATTTTGCTGTGTGCTGTAATAATTTGTGGTAAGTCTGTCTTCCCGCTGCCCGCAAACCTCAATTGTATTACTGAAGTCTAGCATAAACCCTCATTGATTACCCTTTTTTCTCTCTCTACACCACCTACATTTTACATTTACACTACTGTGACACATTTTACCCATAACTGTTAGTGTGCTATATGCTGCTGTGACACCCTTTACATAGAAATTGTTAGCTACCTGTTCCATTTTATACTTCAGTGTTAATTGGTTACCAACTGTATTGTACCCCACTGTATTGTACTCCACTATTGAAACCCCCTATACTATTTGCTAAAAGAAACCCCTCCCCAATTGTGTACCTTAACAAACCCCATACCCCTCACTATTGAATTTTCCCGGTTTTTTGCATTTTCTTAATAAAGTTTATTTTGCACCCCACCTGTGTGGTAATTGCTCCCCAAGATCCCATATACCTGCAGGCAGGGACAACAAGAAGACTGATATCCCAGTGATGGGCATGCGGTGTGAATAGAATAGAAACAGGAGAAAAGGCTATAACTGCTGTATTTAGGAAATGTGTCATCCTACTCCACTTACCTCCAGAATCCCTGGAAAATTACTTGGTAACTGAATTTTTAAAGTTTGCTTTGGTTCCTCCTCATACACACCTCTTTCCCGTCTTTATGCCTCCATCCTTCAGGCATTCCAGAAGGAAGAATTATAAAACACAAAACCCACCATAAAACCCAAATCTACAGATGCAGGAGAGACTTCTCTTAAGTCATTCCTTCTCTTTTTTCACTGATGTATTCTCTCAAGAGTGATAATAATCTTTTTTGAAATGCAGGTCTAAGACGGAAGGAATTTTTATCTGGAAGAGTAATATAAATTAGCTTTGACTGCCAGTTTCCACTGATTATTACTTTCCAGGCGGAATTCCTACAAATTCTTGAGGCATGACCTCTGATGAAAAAATAAACTCCTTTAAAACTTGTTGAGAAATTCCAGATAACTTTCACAAGAGATTTAATTTTAGAGCATTAACACAATCTTGGTTGGAAAGATAAAACTACAATGCAGTTATTTGGTAGGAGTCATTACTTAACAGTGAAGTCATTTGAGCTTATTTTACTGTGCTTAACTTTTTTCTCTCTTTTTTTCCCCCCAAGCTAATTTTATTATGCATTACTTAATGCACTTTGGATTCACCCTCATAAACGAATAAAGTATTGCAGCAGATAACCAGTCTCATACAGTCAGTTTGAGAGTAAACTTGTGAGCATTAGTTATCTACCACCAAAAAGTCAGAGTACAGGATATCATCTACATATTGTCAGTTAGCATTCATTAGCTTGTAAATCTTGGTTTTGTGAGGCTTAGGAAAAGGTAAAAGCTGCCATAGATAGAATGGAACTGTTTTAAATACCAGTGCCAAGCAGTTACTAATAGCAAATACATCTTTGAATCCTACTTCAGCTCTCCTAAGCAAATAAATAATAATTAAAAAAAGGCAAACCAAGAAAGCAGCTCTATTTGCTCTGCAGCCACATGACAAAGTGAGAAACAAAGGCTGGAAGATGTTTATATTTTAATCATTGTTATTGTTTTTAATACTTAGGTCTTGAGCATATAATTCTCTGCCGGCAAAGCTTCTGTAGGCTTCAGCAAGCATTACACGGATGGCTCCGTTTCTGCAAGTGGCTTATGCAGGCAGATCTTGCAAGGAGCCCTACTGCTATCAGTGGAGCTACATGAAAGCACCAGGGTCTGTCCTGACTGGGGTTAGAGAGGATGAGATTCTTAGTAATTGTTTTCCCTATGGTAAAGCCAGAAGTGTTCCCTGCTCTGTCCCAAGTAACTTATAGTAGAAGCCCAATATTGCCATAGACAAATGAACAGAAGGGATGACCATCTCTCAGTGCTCTAGATTAAAAATAACAAGGCCCCATTTTGGAGGACATTCTTTCTTCAGCCCAGACAGGACTGTTTAACCCTGTGTATATTAGCAAAATGACAGGGATTTTCAAAGGTGACCACAGAAGTTAGGTACCTAGGCCCAGATTCACAAAGGTTATTAAACTTGTAACTCCCACTGTACCCAACGGGAGTTAGGCTCCTAAGTAACTGTGTGAATCCAGACATCAATTCCAATTCACTTTCAATAGGAGTTGGGTGCCAGGCTCTCTTAGGCCCCTGAAAATCCCAGCCATAATCTCATCTCTGCCTTCAGATAATAATACATTTAATCCTTTCCTTTCCATGTTATTTCCATCTTCACATATTTGGGGGAAAACCTGCTCTGTTCTACACATTGTAGAGTCACCAGTAATATTTCTTCCCTCTCCCCCATCCTATTCATCAAGGTCATGTCCTCCCAAGAGATACATGCAGGTGCATCCCTCTGCTCATGCAAAGGCACACTGAAGTCTGGGTACCTCACTTTGCAGGATTAGGGCCTCACTGGAGTCATGAAGCTGGATAGGTCAATGAGAACTTAAATATTTCTTTTATAGGTAAATATTCATTTAAAATAAAGCCCCATCCCTTTTCCTCCCACTAGCTGCCTATGGCATTCTACCAGGTTCAGCTATTTTACGAAAAAAATAATATATTCTACTTTAGTAGTGGATGGCCCAGAGATTTGAGGAATGGAGATTTCTGACTGAAATCTTTAGCGATACCAGACACGCAGCACCTTTGGTCAGTATGCTGAAAAGTAACACAGGTAGAATGAGAAGTTGTGTGTACTCCTCAAATTCCCTGCTCCAGCATGAGGCCCCACTAGCAGTGCTGACTGAAAGTTTTCAAATGAAATCTTTTTGGCCAAAAAGTGATCTTTTTCAAAGTGGTTTCCCCATCCTCTGCCCCTCCTCACAATGTTTTTCTTGGACATTCCCATTTCATCTCATGAAACAGGAAGATCAAAGTTTTTCCATTGAATTATTTTGCTTGTCATTTTGCTCTTCCTTTCTCTTCTCTCCCCACCCTCGTTCTTTTTTCACTGACAAAATGGAAAAGGAGAAAGGGGGGAGGGGCAAACTGAACCTGCCTAAATGTTTTAATCCAAAACATTTCTATAAAAATTTGGCCAAAAATTGAATAAGTGAAAAACTCACAAAAATAACTTCAAATATTTTTTCAATCCCTACCCCCCCACCCATTTTTGACTGACTCTGCCAAATTACCAAGCTCTGTGCAGGGAATCTTCTCTTGGCTGTAGTTCACTCCTTCTGCTTTCCCTCAGTTCTAATAGATCCTGTTTAGCTTCTCCTCTCCTCACTGCATTACTGCCCTCATGAGCAGCTACTGCCTAGCCTCAATCCCTGCCCCTTCCAGATGGAGATCCTTGCCCTTCTCACACCATTCCCAGCAGAAGCCTTGCTGACTAGACAGCGAATTTGGACTTGGCTCGTTGTGCTTTGTCTGAGACTAGACGAGAGAAAGTAAGTGGAGCCCTGATCAGTGCACTTCAGCTGGAAGATTAAGTATGAATGCTACCCCCTTTAAGGTAGGAAAGAGGCTTGTCCAGCAGTTTAGGAGCATCTAGCAGCTCCTCCAGGTACACACCCCAGTAAACGTCTGTGTTTGTAGAGGTACAGAACAAGGGACCATTTCCTAAACTGTAAGGGTCTGGAAAGCAGCTGGATTTCATCTGGTGTGGGGGAGTCCCCAGCTGCCATAAATTGTGCATAGCTGACGCCTATGCCACCTTACTTCCTGTCCCAGTGTATCCAGTGGAGCCTGGCACAAGTTCTCTGCAGTAGGGTGAATTTCATCCTTTACTAGTGTAACTGAAGTTTGGACTGTCTATGCTGTATTAAGCACAAGAGCTCAATCTCTAATGCTGTCAGTCAGGAGCCTTTCACAAGAACTAAATTCACTTTAACAAAAAAAAAAAAAGGGAAATTTTATTTGAAAAGTTCCTAATTTTCTAAGAGCTGAAATTTTAGAGCTGAAAAGTTCTCTGTTTTATGGGTATCTCCATACAACACCTATTGGAGCTGATCCATTCCGGAACTCAACCAAACTCATTAACCAGAATTGAACTGGAGCTAGTTCCTATGAGAAATGTAGGCTTTTGTTTTTAATAAAACATGTGGGCCAAATTAGAACGTGAATAAATGAATGACTCTCTAGAATCCCAGATAACACTTGCTGAGCAATGGGTCAGGCCAGATTTAATCTAAAAATCTTTCTGCTGCATGTAAATGATTATGTCATAGCATTTGTCTTTAATTACTAAACTCTTTCCAAAGGCTTGAGTCATAGCATGTTTCTCGGTTAACCACATAAACTTGTACTACACGATTTGTCAGATTTTTTTTCCTACAGCATTGTTAAGCCCTGGCTCCTGAAAAAGGAAAGTAGTCAGCTCTCAGAGAGACACGCTTGATCTTTACAGTAGTGGCTTTGATTTTTTATTTTATTTTATTTTTTGCTTTTTGTTTTGTTTTTGTTTTTTATAAAGTTTTCATATAGAAAAAAATTACACCATTCAACTTTTGGCTCATGAGGAATATTGTAATATGCTTAATATTGATATAAAACCGCAACAATGAAAGTGTTTCGTCAAATACATCTAGTTAAATATCTGTGCTACCTATAAAACAAAATGCAGGAGAACTGCCTTATAAATCCATATGTAAGGATTGCAGGTCCATGTTTGGCCATTGGCCTACATATACTCCAATCTCCAGTAGTAGCCAGTGCCAAACACTTCAGAAGGCAGCACAAATTCCCAGGATATCCCTAAGTGTCTGATCCCACCTGGCACTTAAGGAAGCATTTCTTTGTGATCCCATCTCAAGATCACTATCCCTTATATGAACACAGAGTAGAACTGGCTGAAAAAAATGAAATTGCAATAAAGAAAACAGGACCATATCTTTACAGGAATTCTGACCTGTTTTTCACCCAGCTCTAAGAGGGACGTGATTTGACAGCTGAGTTTGAGATTCGCAACACGAGAGTTAGGAGAAGAAAATGACAAAGATAACAGTAATAGGAAAATGTGCTTTGCATGGATTAGTTAGAAACCTTCAGTGGTTTCAACCTGCATCCTGATAATTTGGGCCTGATCCTGAGAGGGGCTGGTACTGGCCAATGGGATTGGCAGTCAGTCAGCATGGATTAGAACCAGGCTATCTTACTTTTAAATGGAAGGCCTGCAGTGGCTGGAGGCTGTCAGTGATAATAAAAGGGCTACCAGGCACACTGAAGTGATCTATTTACTTCTGCACAACGAATTCCAGTGTTGCAGTTGCCAAAGATACAACGGTCTTATGAAAATTGTTAACATACCTGCTTTTTGTCCCTGAGAAAAATTAAAGTTCTGGTGGTTTCACCAAACCCTGTCCTGATTACAGGACTTACTTATCTAGTCAGTGAACAAAAAAAGTACCCATACAATGTCTGTGACTCATCACAACTCAACACAGTTCAAATATCAAAGAACTAGAAGTTAGTGCTCCCAGTTAGCTTCTTTAGACTGACTTGTAGAATAAAAAACTTTTTGGGAAAAAAACATTTTCAGCATCAACTAAAATAAAAAATACACTGGGATAAATTGCCATCTGCTCATGGACATCCCCAGAGCAGAGTAAGGAGCTAGATGCATAATGTAAATAATTCACCACAAGTGTTTTGCTCAACTCTAAAGTTCATAGAGAGATGCAGGCAAAGCAGGAAGGAGAGCAGGAGAAAATGAAAGGGCCTAGGGTACATCTACACTACGGGATTATTCCGATTTTACATAAACCGGTTTTATAAAACAGATTGTATAAAGTCGAGTGCACGCGGCCACACTAAGGACATTAATTCGGCGGTGTGCATCCATGGTCCGAGGCTAGCGTCAATTTCCGGAGCGTTCCACTGTGGGTAGCTGTTCCATAGCTATCCCATAGTTCCCGCAGTCTCCCCTGCCCCTTAGAATTCTGGGTTGAGAGCCCAATGGCTGATGGGGCAAAAATCATTGTCGCGGGTGGTTCTGGGTAAATGTCATCAGTCATTCCTTCCTCCGGAAAGCAACGGCAGACAATCATTTCACGCCCTTTTCCCTGGATTGCCCTGGCAGACGCCATAGCACGGCAACCATGGAGCCCGTTCAGCAGCTTTTTTTTTTTTTTACAGTCACCGTATGTGTACTGGATGCCGCGACAGAGGCGATACTCCAGCGCTACACAGCAGCATTCATTTGCTTTTGCATGATAGCAGAGACGGTTATCAGTCGTTCTGTACCGTCTGCTGCCGGGTAAATTGGCAATGAGATGACGGTTATCTGTCCCTCTGTACTGTCTGCTGCTATCATGGGTGCCCCTGGCTGAGATCGGCCGGGGGCGCAAAAGCAAAACTGGAATGACTCCCCGAGTCAATCCCTCCTTTATGGTTTCTAAAAATAGAGTCAGTCCTGCCTAGAATATGGGGCAAGTGTACTAGAGAACCAGTGTATCAGAGAGCACAGCTGCTCTGTGTCAGATCCTGCAGAAATGATGAGCTACATGCCATTCAGGGGGGGTGCCCCTGCAACAACCCCACCATTGCTTCCCTCCTCCCCCAACCTTCCTGGGCTACCGTGGCAGTGTCCCCCCCATTTGTGTCATGAAGTTATAAAGAATGCAGGAATAAGAAACAGACTGATTTTTTAGTGAGATAAAATGAGGGGGAGGCAGCCTCCCGGGTGCTATGACAGTCCAGGCAGGACATTAAGCGGCGTGGGGGAGAGGAGCCCAGCATCCCGCTGCTATGATAGTCCAGGCAGTACAGAATCTTTTCTTTACACATGAAAGGGAGGGGCTGATTGAGCTCAGCCCCAGTTGCTATGATGAAGACGGTTACCAGCCGTTCTGTACCATCTACTGGGAATGACCGGAATCATTCCTATTTTACCCAGGCGCCCCCCGGCCGGCCTCACCTGAGGCCCAGGGTATTCAGCAGTTATCAAGCATTGGAGCACTCACGGGTGATAAGGACGGTTACCAGTCCTACTGCACCATCTGCCACCGGGAGGGGAGAGGAGCGGATACTGCGCTTCACTGCTGCAGCATCGCGTCTACCAGCAGCATTCAGTAGACATAGGTGACATTGAAAGAAGTCAAGAAACGATTTCTTTCCCTTTTCTTTCACGTGGGGGGTGGGGGTAAAATTGAGGAGCTATTCCCTGAACCACGCCGGACAATGTGTTTGAACCTACAGGCATTGGGAGCTCAGCCAAGAATGCAAATACTTTTCGGAGACTGCTGTGGACTGTGGATAGCTGGAGTCCTCAGTACCCCCTCCCTCCCTCCATGAGCGTCCATTTGAGTCTCTGGCTTCCTTACGCTTGTCACGCAGCACTGTGTAGCCTGGAGATTTTTTTTTCAAACGCTTTGGCATTTCATCTTCTGTAACGGAGCTTTGATAGAACAGATTTGTTTCCCCATACAGCGATCAGATCCAGTATCTCCCGTACGGTCCATGCTGGAGCTCTTTTGGATTTGGGACTGCATTGCCACCCGTGCTGATCAGAGCTCCACGCTGGGCAAACAGGAAATGAAAATCTAAATTTCGCGGGGCTTTTCCTGTTTACCTGGCCGCATCTGAGTTCAGATTGCTGTCCAGAGCGGTCACAGTGGTGCACTGTGGGATACCACCTGGAGGCCAATACCGTCGATTTGCGGCCACACTAACCCTAATCCAATATGGTAATACTGATTTTAGTGCTACTCCTCTCGTCTGGGAGGAATACAGAAACCGATTTAAAGAGCCCTTTATATCGATATAAAGGGCTTCATAGTGTGGACGGGTACAGGGTTAAATCGGTTTAAGGCTGCTAAAATCAGTTTAAACGTGTAGTGTAGACCAGGCCCTAGAAGCAGAGAAAAGAGAAGCCCTGGCAGTTGATTACACAAGAGACATTACTGGGTGGAACCTAACATATCTGCCATTAGCTGCCATGATTCTCTGCCTTTTCTACTGCTGTGCTCCTTCTTTTCCTGCCATTCTGCATGCAGGATTGTAAGAATTTCTCACTGCCGTATGCTCTTTGTTTTCTGTCTTTCTCTCACTGGAAATATTTACTGTAGGAAATAACCCTGCACTGATAGGGGATGAATTTTGCTAGATAACCTAGCAGGGCTTTTCTACTCTAATTTCTATTATTCTCTCTGAGCAGTCTAACCTGCCCTATCTGCTGCCAGGTCAGCTCCTTTCTCTTTCTTTAATTGTATTAAATTATTCCTCTTTATTTCTAGGTCCTCTCCGTGTCCTTCCCTCCTAGAATTACCAACTCCTTCTCTTGTCAAAGCTCCACAATCTGTTTGCAGTTCTCTCTATTCCTCACTATTTTCTTTCCTGCCTTCCCACCATTCCTTTCCTCCCTACTTGCCCATCACTCCTTCCTCAGCCAGTCCCCTTAGTTCTTATTTATAGCGCTAGCTTTGCTTCTCAGCTGTGTTATCACACACTGCTCAACTGGCAACTGTTTCTTTCCCCAACCAGGCCTTAAGAGACAGGGCTTAAACAGAACATGAACTTCAAATGGTTCATCTCTCCCCAGGAAATCCCATAAAACCTTTTGGGGCAGCTTCTCTCCTACATTTTGTACCATTTTGCCTGTGAGTTGGGGTGGGCATCAGGGAGTTGGTGACAGCTCACTGATTCTGAGGCTAACCCCAGCACCACTAAGAGCTGCTGTTGGGCAACTCTCAATTGCATCCATGACATAGGATCCTTCATGGACCCTGCGCTAGTAAGAATTGATGTAATAAGCAGAACTATGTCATACACTTTCCTGACCCCAGTGTGTCTGTTCTATCCCCCGAGCCAGAGTGAGGAGGAAGAGGCAAAGACCCACCTTAGGCACAATTACTCCCAGCAGAGAGTTACTCTGCACCAAGGGAACTCTGTGTTGGGAATCTGTATTCAGATTGTGGTGCCTTTATGTCTTCTGAATGGTGCAAAACAAACCAATCAACCAATTCTGACTAGAGAAGCTGGCCAATTACATTCAAGTACATTAAAGCTTTCTCCAAAAGCATTCACTTAATCTCAATCCCAACTCCTTGCTTTGTTACTGCATATTTCAATCGCTCCGCTCTTCCCCTCATAAAATGCAATAAATTGTTATTCACACAGTAAAGGGAGACAGACAAGTGGCGGGATTCTGCATGGGGACAGAGTAACTGACCTGGGCATGAAATGCCACAGAAGCATGTTAATTTGAGATCCTTCACTAGTTTCAGCAGACTGAATAATAAAAAGAGAGAGTCCTGAGAGAAAAATTAAACTTTCCATTCACAGAAGGTTGTTGCATGCTCACTAAACTCTTAAGTCCTGGCTGCTGTTTTGGCAAAACTAGTAAGACACACAAAATTAATTTCATGTCTCAGTGATATTACTTTCTGGAATTTTCTATTGACATAACCTCTGGAGTAAGGGTGAGAGCCAATAGACAATTGATCTGAAATCATTACTCCAACAGAAAATATTTTATACGTGAGCAGGGACACCAATAGGAAAATCATGTCGTGTTAGTGAAAAAGTTAGAACAGGAACTTTCCCATCATCCAGTAAAACATTAATAGTTCCATTGCAAAAGACAATAAATGAAATAAATGTTTATACTTCTGATAAAACACACTTCAAAGGAGAGCCATAGTTTCATTTCCAAGTGAATTATATCTACTTTTGTTTCACAGAAATATTGTCATGGATATATACATTTCCTCTTCTCTCACATACATAGAGTGGCCATGATTATTCCATTCTTTCCTAAGTAGAACTCCCCAGTGGAGTTAATAGAGAATTCTGATTAACAATGGATAGATGATATGATACAGTGGCAATTGAGGTACCACAATTATCTCTTATTCTAAGTATAAAGAAGTGCTGTCTCTTCTTTCTAATATGCAATGTGCTTGTCGCTGTGATATCAGGATAGTCAGTACAAAGCTTGAGAAATTATCAGTATTGACTAAGAACCCTATCAGGATGCTGAGGGAAAGTGCATGAAGGCAGAACATCCACAGGGTGAAACATCCCAGAAAGGTGAAGTTCAAGAGGTACTTGCATGAAGGTATACTCTCTGCTCCTTGGGCCATCCTACGGGGTTAAGGAAATCTTCCCAAGAAGAGATGCAGCAGTTCAGGAAGCCCCTTTCTGACATCAGAGTGCTGCTGTGACTCAGAATCAAAAGAGGGTGGCTGGGAGGGAAGTTTGGCTCATAGAAGAGGCAGGCTCTACATCATTAACCCCCCTAACCAAGCTGTAACTCAGCCAGCAGACTAAACTCAAGCTGTGGCTGAATGTAATGAAGTCTCCTAAAGGCAGGACATTTTGCCTGCCTCTTCCAAGATGCCTGAAATGCAGGCATGGTCTGAATGGAGAAAAGACTTGTGAGTGTGGCCACACAATGATGGACACCAGGCAAAACAAAATAATCCATGACTTTAAGATGAAGCAAGCCCTATGTGTTGGATATGAATTCAAACTTTTGGCACCAAAGATACTTAACCCTCAGCTGACAGCATCTTAAAGGCAGAGGTGATTACACCATAGCAGAAAAATAAATCTGGCATTATTCCATGAGGTATAAATTGACAACTTATAGTTCATGAGTTTGTACAGTAATTTACAAACTGCATTCTGTCATTCATTGTATATATGAAGGGAACACTTGGCTTTGACCCAAGCAAATTTTGGCATGTGTCAATGACCTACAGGCCTCTAGGACTCTCACAAGAATGTGAGCCCATATTTTATGTGGCTGTGTACTGGTGAATGCAATGTTTAAATAAATAGCAAATTGAGTCACATAGCCATGAATCAACAAATAAAATGTCATGAGGCCGGTCCCAAATGGGAATCCCCTCAATTTATGACCATGTACTGTAGGACACTCATGTTTTGAAGTGACCTCAGGGGTCTCTGAGATGAAGATTGGTAATATGGCAGACAACTGCCTCTCCTTCCCAGCTCTTAAAGTGGAGCTGCTCACCAGGCAGTGAGAAACACATTTATATTGACTCTGGAACCAATTCAATTCAGTCTGGACTCAAGGTTCAGAACGTTCAGTGGAGAGTGATCACGTTAAGAGTATGCACCGGGGTTACATAATTCAGAGGATCCTCTCCCTGCCTCCATGTTTTCTGACAATTAAGAAGCCACTGATTTGCATTTTTCATAATTTTAAAATATGCCTCTTCTGTTGTGCACAGCACCTTGGTTTGTCATTACAGAGATGCTAATGACTGAAACACTGCTTGCACTGAGATATTCGTTTGGTTTGTTTTAAACAAAATAATTGTAAAGAATTATACTCAGAGCAGTTTTAAGCAAAATCTCGTGTCTCAATTGGTTCTTTTTAAGTATTCTATGGGCCATAGAAATTTAAAGCGTTGTTTATTCTTTACATTCACATCATGTTGGATCAGCTTTCCAGTCCATACATTATTAAGAGACCTTGTTTAGTAACCTTTCTTTCATGGCCTGTTCCTTTTAAAACCGCAGGAAAATGCCATTTCTAAGTGACAAATAGGGACAAATGAACCTCATACCTTTTGAAGTTTTGGAAAGCTCACAAGCTGTTTTTCTGAGTTGACATAGTAAGATGGAGTTCACAGACTATTTCTTCCCTATGATTTAAGCTCTTGGGTATTTCCCCCAAGGGCCATTCAATTTATTTTAAAATAATGTTTCTACACAAGGGGAAACATGAGCTAAGAATTAGGAATGGAAGAACTTCTCCTCCCACCAAATCCAGTTAGACTAGCACAGGTGTATCTAATTTATGATATATCTCTAGCTATATATCTTTCTATAAATAGAGAGGTAACAAGAGCTTGTTGGGCAAATATAGTTCCACAAAACTGAAATTTTCAATCTGGAAAATCACATTGAAATATTTTGCTTCATGTCAAGCCAAATCAAAACATTTCAGTTTGTTAAACCAAATCTAAATGCCTCACTTGGGGGTCAGTCTGACATTAATCTGTGTCCACCTGAGCTGCTGTGGTGCCTCATTGGAGTTGTAGTTCAGAGCCTCATGATCCTATTCTCCCTTAGAGGCTGGGCTCTCTGGTTGGGTTACATCTTCTACAATGCACCATTCAAAAACAATTCTAATGGGAAATTTTTAACCAGCCCTAACTTCAGCATATTGATTAGCACCTCCCACCTGAAGATAGAAAGTGAAATCCTGCCCTTACTGATGTGATCCTGGAACTGAGGAAGGGGAGTGAACATTTGGCCAAGCATAGGAACCAAAAGCCATATTGCCAATGCAGAACAGAATTGCTCAGGGTGTGCCTGAAACAACATGCTGATGCTCTGCAAAGGAGCTGCATGCAACATTGGCTTATGCCTGTTCCCAACTGGTAGCCTGGCCATGCCCTTTAGCCAGCAGACCAAATCACTTCATGGCCATGGTGTTCTGACAGCCAGTAGATGGGTTTATCAGTACTGCCCTCCTGTTGCACAGTGGGATGGGAAGGATCCATATCCTGTCTTTGCCCCTAAAGTACATGGATCATGTCTGGATGAGGCAATACATGGAATGAACAATGAATCTAAGTTTAATGCAAGAAACATGAAAGGATCATGCCTAGTTAAAGACACTGTTGCATATTTCATACGTGTGAACCTTGCATTTTTGCTAGTATGAAGGCATCTACTGAATCCATTAAACACAGGGCAGGATTTGGCCCATAGCATTCTAAGTCAAATCAGTAACTCCAATGAGAAGTCCAGACTTGAGCATTCAAGGCAAAACTTTTGAATGCAGCTTTTTCCATTGCAGTTCACAGAGAAGAGTATCACACAGGAGCAAATTCCACATTTTTGTCATTTACAAAAGGCCCTTTTGCCTACACACATATTGCAAACCCTCCACTACTTCCCTGAGGGCTACAGTCAAATCTCAAAAGGGGTCAAAATATATGAAGCAGAACTATTCCTTGCTGGAAAAAGCAAACAAAGAATATTCCACTCTTTTTTTTAGGTGGAGTTGCTGAAGTTGCAGAAATTAAAGTGGGCTGGAAGAAGCTGGCACGCTAGGTAGCTATGTGGATTTTTCACGCCATCATTTACTCTTTAAAAACAAAGCTACTTTATGTCCATTAGCATCCCCTGCCTTAGGTGATAATACATGTGGTTGTGTCTATTAAAAATCCTAATATCCATAAAATCAGTGAGACATTTCTTGCAAATTCAAGAGCTGCATAATGTCTGCCCCATAGGTATTGACCTGTTTTGTGTTGCTGGAGAAGGTCAGCAGTGAAATAATCTTGCTGAAGCTGATCCCCTCCACCACTAGTGTATGATCCAAAGCTCACTGAAGACAATGGGAGTCTTTCAGTTGACTCCAATGGCCTTTGGATCAGGCCCTCAATATTTTCTCTCCTCTGGATTCTGGGTGGGATCGAATATAATTCTGCTTTCAGTTTTCTCCTGGGGCTGTCTCCAGACTTAAACACTCTTTGTTCTCTTCATTTCCCAGCAAGCCTAGAATTTCATGTAGGAATGAACTGGAGCTTCTCTTGAAACAGGAGAATCTGAAGGTGGTTGTGGATCCCATCTGGAGGATGGCAAATATAAAAATGGACCTCTACGTGACACCCACAGTGCCCCATTTGTAATGGCTTTCACAGCAGGAAACGCTGTACCATGTGCAAGAAACCCTTCCTCAGCTGAGTGTCAATTGTGTGTCTTCACCTCTTCTTCTAACCTCCTTACTGCTCCTGATGCTCCTTTTCCCAGTTCCCACTCCATCGTGTTTTTCTGTTTCCTTCTCCCTTCTTTTCTGTGTTTCACTTTAATAATATATGGATATATACCTATCTCATAGAACTGGAAGGGACCCTGAAGGGTCATTGAGTCCGGCCCCCTGCCTTCACTAGGCAGGACCAAGTACTGATTTTGCCCCAGATCCCTAGGTGGCCCCCTCAAGGATTGAGCTCACAAGCCTGGGTTTAGCAGGCCAATGCTCAAACCACTGAGCTATCCCTCAACCTTCCTTTCCATTTGCTCTTCTTTTTTTCCTCTCCCTTCCCTTTCCTTATTCTCCTTTCACTTTTCTCCTCCTCTTCCTCATCTCCTTTCTATTTTGGCATTATATCCCCCCCGCCCCATGCCCTCCTCTTTTTTTTGCTAAAATAACTCTTGTTCATTCACTTTTATTGTATTTTTATATACAATTCCCTTTTACAATCCTGAGATAAAGAGAAATCAGAGAGCAAGTTTATCGACCACATAAAACAGTTCTCTGCACCGTAAGCTGAACTTGTTACCCACATATGTTTGAAAGGAATGACTGAGAAATATTCAAATTTTGTCAGTCGACTTTAACAAAAATAGTTTGTGGTATTCATATCCCTTCAGATGCTGACTGGTGCTCGTGTTTTTCTTTTTATTGGATGTGACATAAACATCCACAACTGCAACTCTTACCAGCTTTTGTTTTCCCTTTTGTACAAAACGAAGAACACAATAATTTTGCCAGTAGATTTTCTGATCAGCAAAGTATTTGCACAGACTAATTTATTTTTTTAAACAAAAGAGGTGGGGCTAGAATGATTCAAAGAACCCATTACACTCTCTCCTCTTAGCTCTCCTGCAGTCTCACATGAAGTCAGTTAAATAGCCTCAGCTTTACCTCCAGGGACCATATCACTGAAAGCGACAGGTCACTTCGGTACACAAAGCACATTTTCCCTGCATATGTATTTCACACAGGGTCCAGGGCTTCCCACTGATGCCCATTAAAAAAAAAATCACCAGGCCCATGAGTTGCCTCTTGTGATGCAGATGAAGTAAATATGTCCTTTGGCAGGGACCAAACACTCCTGTTTCCCACAGAAAAGGAAGAAAATGCCTCATATTGCATGGCTGAGGCATGCATGGTTCTCAGGAGAAATGTTCTGTATTTGGGAGTAAGGGTATAGGATACAACAGTTACCACTGTTCATAAATGATAATCAGCAAATACTGCAATCGAGTGAAATATCACAATCAGGCCAGACAGCAAGTTAAGGGCAAAACTGGCCCATAGGCCTCCTTAGCACTGAGGTGAGCAGCTGCGATGGCTGAGCAGAGATAACCTGAACTGAGGACAATTGCGACACAAGCAGAATGCCATGAAGGTGGGAGGCTGGAAATAACAGTCGGGGATGCAGATTAATCCTTAGTGCTCATCATAGCTCATTCAAGGATCCACTGCATGCGTTTTCCTGCACACCTGCTGCTAGGTGCTCAGAGGCATGCAGCAAGGTGGGACACTGACTCAGTTTGACAATCTCTGCTCAGAGCATAGAGTGCCAATGGCCACACTAGCTGCTCACTGCTTGTGCTCAAAGAGCATTAAGAAAGCACACTGTGTAAGGCCCGCATGGCTAGGTATGGGCCAGGGTGGAGGTGGAAGCTATGGGGAAGAGGCTTCTGTGCCAGTTTATCTCACTTACATACCAACACACTTGTTCAGGAACAGCCACAAGTTATCCCTAACTATGGACATATTGGTGTCCTGTCCTACTCATCCACCTAGATGTGGCTGTATGGTACCTCCTTACTCCCCTGTTTGAGCTACCCATTTTGCAGGTCATGGTGTGGATGGGTGAGCAATCTCCATAGGGCTACTCCTCCTCCATATGTGGGCAGACCCTCCCCCAATATGATGGCATGGGCATAAATGATCTGGCATCTGTTTAAGGGCTGCGTCACAATCTGATCCCTGATCTGCTCCTGGGGCAGTCCAACAATGTGCTGTCCTTTCCATTAGGGCTCATGGCAAAGCCGCAATCTCCACCTACGTGAGTCTTATCTAGAGCTTAATCCAAAGATCAATGAACTCAATTGAAAGACTCTCTGACGTCAATGGGCTTTGGATCAGGCCCCTATTCACTCAGGTGTTTGCAGTGAAGTTTTGCTGGGGTGAACTTAGTGAGGACATGGGGCTATCTTGGAGGGATAGAGTCTATTTAGTTACTATCAATGAGCTGTGCATTTTTATGAGCCCTTGAAGCATGAAGAATAATTGCATTTTATAAATAAAATAATTAAATTTTAAAAAATGTTCCTGGCAACAATAACCTGTTGTTTAACATGCCAAGGATGTCTGCACTTGATCTCACTGGAGGTACTGTATGTTCTGATTTTCTATTGATTTCTTTTTCAACAGACCATCACTAGGACACAGTAACAAAACTGCTCCAATGGAGTTTTGCACAGGGGTATTGTAGATTATAGAGAGAAAAGCAAAACCTCTGATAGAAAGTAAGCCATCTTCTCCCTCTCCCACACCATGAAAACCATTTAAAGTTATCCTGATCCTGATTCTTGGAGCTCCAAAACTGCTTCTGGTTTCCCTACTGCTGATAGTTCTGAATCTCTGATGCTGGCTGTAACTGTGCCTTAGTGGGTTACAACTGAGGATGCCAAATTCAGGACAAACTGCTAAGAAATAGGGCAAACACAACCCAAACTGGTGGTTATTCTTTTATAAGATATACTAAACCAGCCACAAAAGTAAACTTCTGTTTCACCACACTGGCTAACAAGAAAACATAAAGGCAGTTTCCTCAGGCATTCCAGTTCTTATATCACCACCAAAAACACTGGATTCAGAGATGAGTAGTTCTTTACAACCAGCCTCATCAAATAATAGGTTCTTCTGATCCCAAAGGACCAGGTCAATATATAACTTAGATCTTACCCAAAAATCACACTGATGCCAATCCCTTAGTATCTAAAATCTAAAGGTTTATTGAAAGAGAAAGAAAGAAAAAAAGAAAGAAAGATGAGAGTTAAAATTGGTTAAAGGAATCAAATGCATACAGTAATGGCAAAGTTCTTGGTTCAGGCTTGTAGCAGTGATGAAATAAACTGCTGGCTTACATCAAGTTGCTGGAGTACATCCACAGCTTGGATGGGTCATTCAGTCCTTTGTTCAGAGCTTCATTTGTAGCAAAGTTCCTCCAGAGGTAAGAAGCAGGATTGAAGACAAAATGGAGGTGTTTCCAGGGGCTTTTATAGCTTTTGCCATGTGGAGGGCATCCCATTGTTTTTACTGTGGGAAATTACTCAGGCGGCTCTAGCTTTTTTGCCGCCCCAAGCACAGCAGGCAGGCTGCCTTCGGCGGCTTGCCTGCAGGAGGTCCACCGGTCCTGCAGATTCGGCATACCCGCCGCTGAATTCCTGCTGAATCCGCGTGACTGGCGGACCTCCCACATGCAAGCCACCGAAGGCAGCCTGACTGCCACCCTCGCAGGGACCAGCAGGGTGCCCCCCACGGCTTGCCGCCCCAGGAACGTGCTTGGAGCGCTGGTTCCTGAAGCCGCCGCTGGAAATTACAGCAACAAGATGGAGTTTTGAGTCACATGAGCAAGTCATATGTTCATGCCCAATTTCCCTCAGTCATTGCAGGAAGCCATTACCTACACGCACCTTAACATGACAGTCCACTCAGTGTAAATGGGCATCTCCCATGATCCATTGTCAACCAAATGTTTCTTGATGAACCACTTAATTTGAATAGTTCCTCCAAGATGTGCTGGCTAACTACCTTGTGGGCGTTACCCCAGGAACAAACATTTGAAATCCAAGTATAGAGCCAATACTTATAACTTCACTTACAAAAATGATGCATGCATGCAGATAGCATAATCATAACCAGCAAAACAACCATTTCATAGAAACCTCACTCAACAACCTTTGTATAATATTTGCTGAAAATACGTAACAGTGGTTGCAACCATGATCTATATTGTTACATTTTAATTAGATAACATCACACTGGCATCAATTTCTTTTCTAGCTAGTTAAGCCAAATGCAGTCTGTTTTTGAAAAGCCCCCCCTGCTCATTTGGCTGCCCTGCCAAATGCGGCAAGGCATATCCCAGTGAAACAGAGAGGAATCATTCAGAGTCTTTTCCTTCCATTACTCCCAATTGTAACTAGAGCTGGTCAAAGAAATGGGTTCTTTCCAGCAGAATATTTTCACTTTTGTGGAAAAACCAAAAATGTATTTTTTTTAGATGACAACTAATGAAAACCAAAACATTTTCAGTTTTTGTTTTTTCAACAAAAAATTGAAATAGTCTGTCCACTGCTAGCCTCATTTTTCCTTCCCCCACTGCTCCTCTCCAGCCTGTCCTCCCTACTCTGCCCCATGTTTCACCCCCCCTTCGCTCCCTTCCTCCCTCCCTCTCAATGTCTCTCTCCTTCTTCCTCCCCTTCTTTCCCATTTCCTTCCCCACACCACTCCCCATTATTTACACACATAAAAAAGGAGGTGAAATGGGGCCAGTAGAATGTGCCCATCATCACCCTAATCACTTTACTTCTGCGTTATATCCCATTCCACCCACATTCACCTGGACTTCGGGCTTGTTGTGAGGGCTTTGCTGTTTGTTTTGGTATGGGGTTTTTTTGTGTGCGCGCGCATATGTGGGGTCTTCTTACCCTGTGAGCTCTTTGGGGCAGGGACTGTGACTTCTGATGGATACCAGAAAATATGATGATGATGAAATAAACCCAAATCCCACCAACCGTTAGCCCCTCCCCACCCCTAAAGCTCTGGCTGCAGCCCCCACCCATTTGCAAAGCCAGAGCTCCAGCACAAGTACCACCACTGATCACAACAGCAGCAATTTGAGCAGAAGGAGAGATGGATTCTCAGGTTACCAGGTCCCAAATGCTTTAGGTCTTTATATGCGACCTCTTATCTAAAAGTCCCTCACTTTATTAAACTCCTCCTATAACATATGCCAGTGCTCTCTAGGTACTGGAGGACCCAGAGCTCTGTGTTTTCAGCTCCACAATAGGCTAACTCTGTGACCTAAAATGCCACCTGGAAACCTATGGTTAGAGAGCATGGATTCTGGAGGACTGACTTTATAATCTCCCAACTTCATTTACTTACCAGACTGTGGCATTTTATACTAGGATCAGTTTCCAAGTGGTCTCATGGTATAGTTCCAGGTAAAGCACATTACAACAGTCTAGACTCAAGGGGACAAAGGCATGGATAATGTGGCAGAAAGAGAGAAAAAAGTCACAGTCTTCTTACCAGGTGCAAATGGAAAAAAAGTGGCTTTGGCTACAGCTGCTATCTGAGCATCCAGGAGCATTACAACAGGCTAGCCTCAAGGGGACAACCCAGGCTGTAACAACACACCAAAGTTACAAGTGATGGTTACACTGCCTCAGTCAGTGGCACCCGTTTATGTTCTGCCAACTCTTTTGGCTGCTTCCTCCAGCCTACCAATATTATCCCTTTCTTACCAAGACTGAGACCAGCCAGCTAATCATCCTACAAGACCCACGTTCATATAAACATTGGTTTAAACAGATGCTTTTCCCAAACTGCTCTAGAACACTGTCTAGAGCCAAAATTCCTCCTCTGCATGAGGTGTGGTGTTATCAACAAAGACATTAGCAATAATATGAAGTTCATCCCAAGCCTTCTATCCAGGTTTGGCTATCCTCAGGGTCCTAACTTCAAGACTGCTCAGCCTACTTCCTAGATCCTGTGTCTTTAGAAAGCCAACTCCACCTCTCCTATGTCCAGCTAAGATACCTAACCACGTTCCTCAATTAGTCAATAAGACTCACTTCACCCTTTCCAGCAGGATAAACACCCACTAACAGAGTAGGGTGTTTCAGACAAACACTGCCAACCTGTTGCAGTTGGGATATTTGTCTCATTCCTCCAACCACATAAGACATTAGTGAGATGTAGTAAGATGTAGAGCTTAATGTCATTTGGAGACTGAATAAAACACAGGCCACCCCTCCCAATGGCTCCCTTTGTAATGTGTATACCGAACAGAAGGGGTGAGTGTGTACACCTTTGTGGTACCTTGCAGGAAAGGACTCTTGGAAAGATGAACAGTTGTCCACAGCCCCTAGGATTGCCAACTCTCCAGGATTGTCATGGAGTCTCCAAGAATTAAAGATTAATCCTTAATTAAAGATTGTGTTATGTGACGAAAACTGCAGGAATATATGTCCAACCAAATTGGCAACTCTATCCACAGCTTCCATTTGAGTTCTCCCAGAATGATGAAAATGGAGCCACTCAAGAGTACATCAGCTTGCCCTTGATACCATCTACAGATGAGTCAACAGACCCTTTAAGTGTGTGAAAAGCTGCTGGCACATATGAAAGAATGAGCATGGACGTTTTACTGGGGCCGGCAAGACATTACAGGATTGAACCCTATATTAGAAGTGAGGTGAGGTGCTGCCTTCTGAGTTACCACTGGAGTCACAAAATGAAATACTTATAAAATAAATTCATCACAGACACAAGTCATTAAGAGAAAAAAAGATCCAAACCACGGACAATATTACACAGCTGAGATAAATCAGGTAATAGGGGGGTTTCCAGTGGAAGAAGCCTTACCTCATGCTTAAGCAAGCAAAATCCTTGGAATTGCATTTACTCTTAATACGAAATTATTAGTCATGCATTGTAATAATAGCTGCAAACTTATTCCACAACAGTGTCCTAATCTCAGCATTGAATTAGTACTTTAGATGTTTAAAATCAATGTCTTTCCAGACTCACTATTTCCATAGGACAATATGTTTTTCTCTCTCAATTATTCCTGATGTTTTACCCATTATTGAACATTTTATGAACTTCCTCAGAGAATAAAATAGCAGCTTCATTTATGAACAAACAAGTTGCTTATGAAGCAAAGAGGAAAATAAGAGTTACATATGAATAAAAAATCTACATGCCAGACACAGTTAGAGACATTTCCTGTATTCCAAAAAACAACAACACTCACCAGATTTTACATCTGAAAATCACTAAAGATTTCATGGTTTAATGTTAATGGCCTGCTTCTTTCAAATAGACACAGAAGGCAGAAGAAACTTTCTACTGTGTTCACGTGAGGTGGAAAAATCACACACAGACACACAAAAGAAACTGAAGTGTGACTGAAGGGATAAACTGTTAAATAACTAAAAAGAGAGCGAGAGAGAGAGAGAGGCCTCCAAAAGCTGTTGCATACAACATTCCTGAAAACAAAACCATCATTTCAAAGGAAAATGATCTGTGTCAGAAATCTGTGTAATGGTAGATAAATGAGTTAGGCATATTGTGTGATGCATGCTATTGACTTACAACATGCTCGTTAAACACTATCTGTTTGTCTGATGTATCACATAGTATTTATTACTTTCCATTGCTGAGCATTGGAGATGGCCTGAGAAAACTGGGTTTTAGTTGTGCAAAACCTTTTTGGTCAAAGTTGTAGATTTA
This sequence comes from Chelonoidis abingdonii, assembly GCF_003597395.2. Classification (NCBI taxonomy): domain Eukaryota; kingdom Metazoa; phylum Chordata; order Testudines; family Testudinidae; genus Chelonoidis; species Chelonoidis abingdonii. The sequence continues at coordinate 172,576,759 of NC_133771.1, forward strand.
CAAACACAGAAACAGCGGCTGTTCTGATCCCAGTTCAATTTCTTCTGAACAAACCAAAGTCCGTGGGGAAGAGGTGGCATTTGGATAAAGCTAGAATGCTCCTGAACTGCTGTTCCACCAAAGTGTGTGTGTGGGGGGGGCTGTTCTTAACATGTCAGATATAGCTCCTTTGTGCTGGTCCCAGGCCCAGTGCAAGTTACATCAGTATTTTACCACCTGGCTATGGTTTCCAAAGGGTTACAAGCCAGACAAGAATAGGAGGAGTGCACTGTTTTCTATCCCTGACATACCCCCTATATGGGGTGGGAGGCAGTGGTCACAGGAGCTAGATACACTAGCTTTATGCAAGTGGCCAAGTATGCCCATATTCTGTCCCCTTTTTCACCACCAGAGTGGCACAAAGGAGCTTGCCAGGGGTGGGGTGGGGCGGGGCAGGGCGTGGAATCTAGTCCACAAAGTTCAGATCAGGATCTGATCTTCTGTAAAGTACGGAGAGACTGAGGGAGAATTTGGCAAAAGCAGAGAGAGACCTGAACCACAAACGTTCAGATCCAAATGTAAATTTCCCCAGATGTTGGGAGAGTTCAGCTTAAGGTCCATTTCTAGACAAACGACTCCAGTTTTGGCCCAGCTCCATTAAAAAAAATCTTTTTTTCTGCCTTGCCCCTCAATAAAGAAAATCAGCCTAAGTATTCTGGTTGCTATGCCAGCATTAACAAGATGGTAGCTGATGTTGTTTTGATAACAATATACTACTTGGCCAGGTTTTGGGTCTTTGCAGACTGTCAGGTGAGAACCACAAATCTTTTATGTTCATTGTGTGTGTTGCCTTTCACTAACTAGCAGGGAGGGCTTGATAGAACTCTGCTATGACAGACTTCCATAGGAATTGGATTGGGCTCAGAAAATCATTCTGATCCACTGAAGGAAGATAGTTTTTCCTTTTTCAGTTTATATTTTTGTTCAGAAAGGAAGGCAGAGGGGAAACAAGTGGGGAAAGAGGAGAAAGTTTATTGGAAATATAGCCATCTATAAACTATTGGCTACAAATGTCATATTTTACCATATGATTTATGACTAATTATACAATTTATTGTCCAACATTCAAATAACTAAGAAATCAAGCAAAATAAGATACATTTATCCCTAGTGTACCTTCACTGAAGTAGACATAAATTAGGCCTTGTATTCCTAAATATATGTACCGTCATTCATTTGGAACAATATTTCCCAAATTAGCCAGATCATTATAATCATCATTCAGTACTAGTCAAGTGTGTGATAAGACCTTTTATACTTTTCCATTTTTTTCAGTAGTCGTGTTTATAGTCACCAGTAGTAGTCTTCCATAGAATTTGCAAAGGAATAGCTGAAGCTCTTATTTGAAGACCATGAAGATGCACGGTTGTAAATGAGGTAATAATTTGTCCTATAAAAATCACTATTGATGTTGATGCAAGAGAAGGAAATAATCCAGCTTGATTTTTAAACCTTGATTGTGTTTGCGGATCTGGCAGATAAAGAAAATACCATTTTAATGTAAATGTTGAAAATTTTACATGGAACCAGTGACAGTAAAGTGGTACCTTGCAATGCCATTTTTACAGTCACTTTTCAGAGCAGAACCACACCTTCCAGCACCTATTATGGGTTTCAGTGAATTATCAGAGCAAGTAGATTTCAAAGGCAAGGACCCTCTACTGAGAACACCCTGATACTCATTCTGGATAATTCAGTTCCATGCCCCAAAATCAAGAGTATTCCAACATGGGAAACAGCACAAGAATCTCTCTCTCTCTTCGACTGAAGAGCCCAAGACGATATTTAGCCTTGGACCCATAAATTGTGTAGTTCAATAAATGTTCTTGAACTTCAGAGACTGAACTTAAAAAGCAATATATAATATCCTTATAGAAGAATATGGAAGGAAAAATTCTGTCCTGGGGTGAATATGTGGGAAGTTAATGTCTCTGAATCTTTAATATATATTGCCTTTTAATTCACCCATTCTGACCTTTCTACATAATACATATTCTGAATTCTATTTTTTTGCTCTCCATCAATCTTAGTTTATTAATAATTGTGTAAAAAACATCAAGTTGTATTAAATGTAAGTATTAACTTGCCATTTGGATTTTCTTCATAAAAATATTCACAGACTCTCCTTTTTGATCAGATCCTTTGGCTTTGTAAGCTTTTGGCAATAACTCGTCTGCCAACACACTGCTGGAAATGGGAAAAATAGAAAAAAAGGTGCAATACTACTGACCAGGTAATAGGATCCAGCTGGCTACCTCAAAGTATAGATGGTTTCGGATATTTCCACCAATAGAGCCCACCCTGAATAATGACAAATCTATCATTTAAACACATTTTCCAAAGTGTTATATACCTGCAGCTCTCATTGACATCAATAGGGTATTCAGCCAGTCTGAAAATTAGTCCCAGGTGTGATATTATCTTTGGCTACAGTAATACAACAGGATAATTCAGTTTAGTTTCTACATTTACATTTTGCGTGGTGGATTCATCTTCTACGTGCAGGACACGCGGGGTTTTCTTGATTTTAATTATTCTTAAATTTAATTTTTCTTCTTAATCTTAATTTTTCTTTCATGATTGAAGAGCAGGAACAGACATAGTGTAGCAAACAAACTGTTGTTCTCATTCTTGAATTTGGGAGGTAGACTAAAATCCCTAAAACATAGGAGTCTGGGTTTCATGAGGCTTATGTGCAATGAGCTGGTGGCTGCAGTCCAATTCCTAGTGCCAACTGTGATGTTTGTTGTAGTAGAAAGGACTCATGTCAACACCTCTTGGCACTGGGCTGAGAGCACCACCTAATTTCATATGGGCCACAGAAAAACATCAATTGATAATAACTCTGGGTGACCCAGGCTGGGTTGGAACTGGTGACCTAGATGTGAAAAATCTCCTTAGTCCTTTTACAGTTTCCTGAACTCTTCTGTATTTGAAGTGTACAGCTGCATCCCTTCTGTCTTGATGTCAGCTGGCATATGCTGTCCAAGAACTTGATCTGGGCAGAGAAAGCAAGACTCTGAATGAGGGAATAGTTACAGCATGTTTCTGTTCACTCAGACCAGAACAGCAGGCAGCCTGGGAGCTTTTAGACATGCAGTATGTGCTAAAATTCTGTTAGGGATTGGTTTGTTTGTAAGAAGGAGTTAGGAACGTGACAGAAGTTGGATGATATCAGAGGGAGGATAAGCTTACAGGAATTGGAAACGCACTCAAAAATATAATTTCTCTCTCTCTTTCTCTACAACAGCAAGGCTGCCACCCCCAGGCCAGAAGGATGCACATTAGCATCACTTGCCTTCCCTGCAAAAAAATCACTTGTTCTCAAGTATGTCTCATTTTCAAAAGTTGGAAAGATCCAGGCTACCGTCAAGTTCTTTAATTCACATACATTAGCATGTTCATCTTAACTATTGCAGAACGACTGTGTGTTATTTATAGCAGGTCATGGATGTTCATGGTGTTTCATAAAACAAATAGAAATGGAGTCCCTGCTCCAAAGATCCTAAAAAATCCCCCAAACTGCAGGGCCTGTACAAAGGCCTTTCCCAAGTGCAGTCCCTGGGGTCCTCCTCGTGTGCCCCTCCCCAGTCACATGGCTTCCCAGTGGGGACAGAGATGGGCAAGAAGTCAGCATTACCCTGCAGCCTCCTGTGCTGCTCAGGGAGAAATGTCCAGCAAGGGGAGAAAACTCCCTATGGTACAGACCTTCCCTGAACTCACCTGGCAGATCCACCCCACTTCCTACTTGGACCAGTGGCTAAATGCCACAACGCACAAGTGGGGAGTTAAGTGTGAGTGAAGGCAATGAGACCATGCAGTTGTTTGGGAAAGTAATACATGCACCTCATGGGTTTCTTGATTTTTTAAATATGAAATATAGATTGAGTGCCACCTCGGAGAAGAGAATTTTGAGAAGGAGCATGAAGGAATAGGGTGAAGATGGGGAAGCTGGGGCCCGGGAGGATTTTCTAGGAACAAAGAACTACATGAAAGAAGGCACTAAAGGGACTCACATAGGCAGTAATTTTATGGCACAAGTGTACATCCTGTTCTTTGAAGACAAAGTTTTCACACAGCAGGAGTGACAGGTTTTTCCAGATACATAAAACAGTGGACTAGGATATACCCTGTGCTGTAAAATTCACCCTGTCAAATAACAGATTGGGGTTTCTTCCCTAAAAAAAAAGAATGGAGTTGGGACTCTTAGAAAATATAATATGCATATGATATAATGTAATACATACATACACTCAAAATCCACAGATGGAACGAAGGGTCTGCATGCACCACTTAAACCTTGCCGGGGCTACATAAGATGAAATATGCGTGGAGTAGTCACATAGGGTGTCTACACACTCACTGTATGCCAAGGAAAGGGTGTCCACGTTGGCTTTACATAACTCAATGTTACAAAGGTCACAGTGGGCCGATGTTAAGCAGGGGACACAGGGACTTCAAACTGATTTTGACACAGAAAGGCTCCAGTACTATCAGCTGGAATAGCAGCTACTGGGGACAGTGCAACATCCTTGTACCCAAGCCCAGATTTAAAGGGGATGATTTCACCTCTCAGACCCTCTGCAATTTACCTCACAGAGTCTGAATACTTGAGTTTTGTGTGGGTGCAGTGATTTCAGTGTTGTGAACACTTTTGATTTTATTGCAGAGTGTGTGACATTGGCTTTGTTTCATAAAACCCCAGCTTCTTTTGATTTGATTACATGAGACACTCAGGCTTTATTTAAAGCAAGAAGTAATTTTCTAGTCCTCATGCTTGTGGAGAAAAGCTTGACAACTAAAGTCTCAAAGAAAGATAAAAATTTTACTCAAATGTATTATTTTAAAATCTCATGATTTTAAAGCTAATCTCATGACACTTGGGGGGAGGGAATAGACTCATTATTTTTGAATGCTTGAGGTTTGTACCAATATAATTTTAATTGTATATGAAGTAGTCGTCACCCTCACCCATGAGCATGTGCATAACGTTAAGGAGGTGACTAATCCCAATGGTCTGTGTGTGATTATGTATGGGGAAATCGACAAGTTCTGTTATGTTTAGGCACTTCACCGTTTTGTTTGTGAATAGCTGTTTGTCCACCATGTTGGTGACCTTCGTCTTGAGATAATTGCACCTTTTTCCTCTAAGGCGGGAAAACAGCCAGGGTCACATGTCCTGTGTTCTGCCCAGGGCTGGCCCACAACATTTTAGCACCTGAGGTGGGGAGCTCAAATGACACCCCCAGGCCCCCTCGCTTGGGCCAAAACTTTGAAAGGTCTCAATTCTGCCTTCTTCCTGTTCTGCTCCTCTCATGGTACTACTCTGTTACCTACCCCAATAAAGGAGAACTTAAAATGCCTTCTTCAAAATTTTTAAGTAACACTTAACTTTCAAATGCCTGAACAGAAAATGTAACTTTTCTTGTGTGCATAGTAAACACTGGCATTTTTATCTGTTTGATTAGTCAAAGTGGTGCTTTCCATGCCTTCTTGGTTTGAACTGCTTCCTGAAAGTCCACAGCCTGGGCCAGCTCATGCTCTATTGAGATGGTTGCAAGGCCAACCAGCCTCTCCTGTGTCATTGTGGAGCGTAGATGTGTTTTTATTAACTTCAGCTTGGAGAAGCTGTGTTCTCCACTAGCCACTGTTACAGGAAGTGTTAGAAGTATGCGCAGAGCAACAAAAGCATTTGGAAAGAGGGTGAGCATATTATCTGTGCACATATATTCCAGACAGGAAGTGTGAAAAATTGGGACGGGGGTGGGGGGTAATAGGCCTTTATAAGAAAAAGACCCAAAAATCAGGACTGTCCCTATAAAATTCCAGAACAGCCTTTGGTGTTGATCCTGCTGAAATGTATCCTGAAAGGGCTTTCAGTTCATCACCTAAATTACTCACATCAACATCGCAAGTGTCATCATGTGTCAACACTGTCTCTGGTGCCCTGCATTGCTGGTGTAGGTCTTCTTCAGATATAGTGAGGAGTTTTGGTAATATTGTGATATATACATCCCAAATATACTGCTGTGTTCTTGAGCTCATGAACGTTTCTTCCAACTGGATTGTATTGACAATCATGCACACTGTGTTTAAAGAGATGCAACTTTGAATTGTTGTTTGGGATCTCTTATGGGATTATCTTGTGCTCGTAATCAAATGTCTTCCCTCTTCGTCGGTAACCTTGTATTCTTGAATGCGGTTGGGAAAATAGTTCAGTGTGAAGTTCGCTCTGCCACTTCTGTGCACTCTTCAGACCTTTTGAAACCTCCCTTCATCTGAACTGGTTAAGACGTGTAGGTATGCACTTTGCTTTTGTCCAGTTGTTTCATGCTCAATATATCAGGTCAACACCTTGGAGTTCTCTTGGCTTAGCAACATTTATTTCAAATAGATAGTCACAACACAAGACTAACCACATAGAGATTTGAAAGTTGATATTATGTTTCTGTGATTCCATTTCCCTCTGCCACGTTCTCCCACAAACAGTCTTCTTTTCATGGCTTATATCTCTCCATCAAACGCACACTATGGCATCATATCTATCTTTCCCAATCTTGGTATTTGATAGGCTTTATTCACCTCCTCGACTTTCCCATTGTGAGGCACCAGGTGGTTTTGGTCAGGAAGATGTTCCCAGAGTTGCTTTCAAAATTTTTGCTATCGATGAGTTGATGCAAGACAATATTAAAATGCTGTTGATTACATAAAAATTCAGCAGCCTAATAGAAGCTGATGCTGCATCACTGACCCACCAAGTTCAAGATGAGAACTGCAAGGACAAAAAATGCTTGAGGTTAACTCTCAAGCACCGTTATCATGCACTCCTCTGTTCTTTCCTCTATGTTGGCACATGTATAGTAGCCCTGACCTCTCATGGTCAGGTTATCGCAAATTCCTTGTATCTTCCAGCTCTTTTAAGAATCAATTGTTCATACCAGCTCTGTAGTACACTCATGTCAATACATTCTAGAATAATGTTCTCTTGACCAGTCACCATTGCAGGGCATTTTCACTAAGTTCTGTTGTTACAAAAACACACCAAAAGTCATTTGTTCAGTATGAGGCTGAGTAGTGTTGAGTCCCAGAATCAAGAGAGTAAATATCTTGCTGACTTCAGATCTGCCACAATCTTCTGTTGACTTGGTTCCAGTAACTGTATGATCTCATTTGAATTGTTTTTCCAGTAATGGCTGGTATGTGTGTAAATTTCTTAGGTTGGTGACCTCTCTTAGGTGCTCGGAGTACAGCATCAAACTCAGCCATCAGCTCCACAATTTTAAGGAAGTTTTCATTGTTTGGCACATACAGCTGACTGAGTGCTACGAAAATGCTAGGTTTGTGGGTAGCAGATGCATTCTCACATGGCATGAGACTTCAGAACTTTTGCCAGTAAAGCGACTCTAAATGCAATCTTCTCTTGATTGCTGACATCTATGGTGCCTCTAACCTTAGTCTCATGTCAAGCTCCTCTCACCTTCATGGAATGCTCTCTTGTGATTTGCTGCATTCTCATGACATGCCAGATTTCTAGCCAGATTTTTCCAGTCCTTTGTTCCCGTAGAACCTAATGTGGCTGGAACATTAGACTGGAAGAGTTTGCAACAAAAACAGTATGCAGCATTCTGGGGTTTTGAGTACATAAGCCATGGCCTCTCCACTTTGTCTCTACTGGGATTGCACACCAGTAATATGTTGGATGGAAACTTCTCTTTTCATTGTCACTTTGGGGAACATTGAAGTTTTTCCACTCTGCGGCTTGTTGGCCCTTGCAGATACAAGGAAGTCCCATCAGGCTACTGCCTTCAAGTTGGGTGTTACCAATTTGGCCCATTATTGTGGGAATTGCTCATTTATCTCAGATCACTTTTCTGGGAAAGGGGGCTCTGTAATTCTATCAATGTACTGCTTGTGTCACGTGTGTTTTCATATGGAGCTCTACTTCTCCCTTCTGCAAGTCCCCTCCCAATGGAGCTATCCTGCAGGACCTAGGTTCCCTAGGGCTGGGTTTTTCCAGCCCCAAAAGTGGATGAGCACACACTGCCCCACACATACTTTAACAGAGCAAGTCTGAGCGGACCGGGTCAGTCAGCACTGTCAAGCTGATCCCTTATATGTCCCTGGACTCACTAGGCTGGATGAAGCAGCACTTTCAAGCTAACTCTCCTTATATGCCCCTGGGCTCCATGGACTGGGTCAAGCAGCACTTTCAAGCTGGTACCCTTATGTGTCCCAGATTCAGCACGTCCCTATCCCCACCTTCACTACACAATTGTACTGGCAGTAACCTACTTGACGAGCAAACCCCACAGTATTTTGGGCACTGCAGGGATCTTTAGCTTAGGTAAAAGAAGCGTTGCTGCAGAGTGAATGGGGAAAGCTAAAAACACAAAAGAGTAAGGTTCAGCAAGAGAGAGAGAAGCAACCAACTTAACCATAAAGTTATTTATTGAATACTAGTGATAACTACACAAGGAGCCTAAACTAAAATAACATATATTATTAAAGGTTAATACCTATGGTAGAAAGGAAAAGGGAGGGGAGGGGTCTCACCCACTCCATGAGGCTTGAACTGGTCGGGGTTCCCAGGTGATGGTGGTAGCTGAGGGTCCTGAGGGCTGGAGACAGGCAGAGTCCCCAGCATGATCAGCCAGGAGAATATGGAGTTCCAGTGGAACTGATGCCTAGTTTGGATCTAAGCATCAGAACACTAACTGGAGGGTGAGTAGGGATTTTTGTAAAGAAAATACAATTGTTCAAGGGAGAACAATAGATTTGTTTATAGGTAAGGCTGATAACTCAAGGGTTTTCTTTAGACTAGACAAAAGGAGCTGATCACTCTTGGCTATGGGTGGTGGTTTCTTCCAGGGAGCTCACAGTGTAAACTAGGCAGCTTCACTATTTGGATATCAATTAAGGATTCATTACTAGAACTGGTCTGATAATTGCTGAGCTGGGTATGTGCAGACATAGGTTCATTAGCATCTGGAGCAGAGATTCCCATGATGCAGTCCTTCCCTGCTTTTTCTGGTCCCAGAATTCAGTGTGGTTCTTGGTTCTCCATTCTGTATGCAAATTGAGATGTCTTCCTGTCCCATCTTCATGCAGATGAGGCTAGGGGAGTTGTCTCTGCTCTCCATTCTGTATACTAATGGAGATGTTTTAATCTTGTCACCCTTGTCAAGAGGGGTCTAGGTGTGTCTCCCAGCGCCCTTCACTGCTCTCTGCAAGTTTTTTCCTCTGATGGGTTTTGGGTTAAGCAGAGGCTCGTGGGGGGGAGGGTGTCTTTCATGAATCAGGCTGGATACTGCACCCTGGTTCCCCAAGAACACAGAGGTGTCTGGTATCAGGGTCCACATCCTGGATCATATAGACTTAAGACACTAAACTCAGCAGCAGCTGTTTCTTGCGCCTCCACCACACTCTTCTCTGATCTATACTTTTCTTCAGGAATGTGCATGGTTACGTCTATTTGAGATGGAGATATGGATGCTACAGTAGCTGCCAGGTCACCTGCACTCTGACTAACTGGAAGATCAGGCATCTCCTCACCACTCACATCCTCATTGGGGCTGGAAGACTCACCATGAACATTTGTGTCTATGTGTCTCAGGAGAGCTCCTTCCTGCTTAGATAGAAAAGCTTCCTTTGCTTTCTTTCTTTTTCTGAATGGTGCCCCAGAGGGGCATTTTCTTCTTTCACTCATGACTGCTGTTCTGTGCCAGCTATAGTGGCTCTCAACACTCAATTGAAGGGGACAAATAAGCAGGCTGGTAACAGGGCCTGAGTGAGGAAAGATATCAGAAGAAGATCCAAACTCCATAGTTCCAGTTACCTATCCCTGATTAAGTCCTGTCTGACCTGTTGTACCCAGTTCATGAAGTCCATTATCATGGGTCCATTCCTCTGAACCTGGTGTAGGATGCTGTGTATACCTGTACCTTTCCTCTGGAATACCCCGCCGCCCCACTCCCCCGCCCCCCACATCCCGTCTTCTGGTTTTGGGACCTTGACTTCATGTCAGTTTTTTAAGCCAATCTGTACCTGAATACCCTTTGTGGTATTGTTTGTTTGGGGTCCTATCGATTACTGTTTAGTCTTTGTTAAATAAATCAATCTGTTTTATAGTCAAGCCTGTCCGTAGTTTTCTTGCTGATGATAGATGCGGGTTGGGGTAACAAGTCTGCTGGGTGGGGCTTTAAGGTGTGGAACCTAGGGCACATCCAGTTAACCACTGGAAAGATATAAGCAGAGATTATTCCTGGTTAACACATATATCTCCAATAGGAACACACCTGTGCTTAAAGTTAATCATGAGATGATGTGTATTGCTAGATCAGAACCTTAGGAAACATACAGGACAATGAGGTAGGGTTAAAAAACCCCAAATGTAAGAATGACCGGCTGGAGGACAGTTACTGGTACTGTATTATATATAGGTCAATCTTTCCCAGCCTTTCAGAGCCTTCCAGAAAAACAAAGTATTTTGTAACTATCTCTGCTACGACCTCTAACCCTAAGTGAACAGCATCTTGTGTTAAGGCATTGGTGATCCATTTCTTCCTCCCATGTGGGTCGTGTGAAAGTCTCTGTGCCTAAGTATACCCATCTGTAAAATGGAGATAATATTTCTTCACTACCTTTGTAAAGTGCTTTGAGAACAATGGATAAAAAGTGTTGTATTTATGCAGTCAGTATTTGTATTGTTAATTAGCATTTCATACTTTTCAATTTGGAGGATTTTTTTTTCTTGCTTTGAAATATTTCAGAGGGTCAAAGTATTTTCCCCCTCTGACTAAAGTTGTCTCTTTTCATTTGTGTTTTCATTGATTTTATTTTCCCTGCCTGTGATTTGAATGGAGCTGAAATTAACACAATTGTTGTAATGATGAGCAACAACTTAAATGAACTGCCTTTGTGGTTTCATATTATTGTGCGTTTGACTTGATGTTAATATATAGTTCTCAGGAAAAATGTTTGTTAGTCATTTGCAAATACAAATCCAGCCTAAGCATTCAAAACATAGCATTGGGTCAGCAGTATTGCCAACCCGAAGCATTCAAAAATCACAAGTCAGGCAACAAAAATCATGAGATTGGCTTAAAATCATGAAATCTGAAAGTTAATAAATATTGCATTCTTTTTTATTTGTCTTCTGGTGTTGTCACATCTAAAGTTCACATTTTCAAGCTTTCCTCCATAACCACAAGAGCTAGGAACTTGCTTGTTTTTAAACAAAAGCTGAGATTTTCTGGTACCAATTTGATTTCAGAAGCTGGGGCTTTACAAAAAAGATGTTTAGTTGAAACTGAGTGGTATTAAGGACCAACACTGAAACCACTTCTGTTATACCCAGATCTCCAAACCAGTTCTGTTAGTGGAGGATGAGCCCCTATCTTCCCCACCTGGTGCGCCCTATCCCTTACCCCCCCTTACAATGGTAAATGGCACCCCAAAATACTGCAGTACTTTGGATAGGTCAAATGAAGTCCTTTGGGTAGGTCAAAGCTTTTCCATCAAAACTGTTGTTTGACAGAAAATTAGAGTTTCAACTAAACAAGCTTTTTGTGAAAAGTGTCTGCTTTCTGTGGAAAATTTCAACTTTTCATAAAAAAACTGAATATTCCAAAACCCATCTAGCTTTCAAATTTTGGTAGAAAAATAAAAAAAAAATGATTTGTAGTTGTAGTTTGGGAGCATCATGTCTCATTCTCATTGGTTAGCCAGGCTCCCCAGCCAGACTTCATCTCCCATGATGCACCACAGCTACGGTGCTCCACAGTGGGTCAGCAGAGAGGATATCCACAGGGCATCAAAAGGGGAGAACGGGGGCAAAAAGTAACCGAGCTAAACTCCCATGAGGCATTGCAGTTGTATTTCCTAATTAAAAGTTTTGGTTTTCAGCCAAAAATATCTGGTTTTCATCAAAAGTTGAAATTTTCTGAGGAAAATTTTGACAAAAATTATTTTTTGGGGTCAATATTCTGTGAAAGAAAAACTTATTTTTGGTCCATCTCTATCTGGGGCCTGATACAAAGCCTATTGAAGACAAGGGAAAGTCTACCCATAGGCTTTGGATCAGGACTTAACTATACGTACTGCATATCATGATTCTCTCTACATTCTCTCCCAGTTTCAGGTAAGCATGATAAGACCAGGCTGCTCATGCTGAGGACAGATATAATCACCCTTCCATCAATATAATTACATCCTTATAAAATATAAACATGTACCACTGAAATTCTAAAGTAGATACTTAAGCATTGTAAGATGTTTGGATTTTTCAAAATAAAGGGTTCCTGCATCTTAAACTAGTGGTTATGGTTATGGAGGGGAAAGCAGGTGGGAATTGATGACTCTAGGGCTGGCTTCACTCAGGGTGTTGAAATAAGGACTGCGTGACTTAGCCTGTATAACATGTTCCTTCTCCTTATTATTGTTCCTGTCTCAAAAAGTGTTCTCCATTCTTTTTAGTATCAATTATTTTCAACACACAACAACCTAATCTAATTCCAGTCTTTTCTAGAGATTATTTGATTAAAATAGTAAGAGGGCCATAATATGTACATTTTGCTGTCTTTTTTCTATGTCATATCTTAAGACTAACACTAGAAAAGCTTAGCAACATTTGGCATCTAACTACTTTTTAACATAACACTTATCCATGCTTCTGTTCACACTGTAAAGGTTGATGTTTGAATGGCTGAAGCATCTGGATTCCATTATGAAAAAGTATAGCACTCAAAATGGATTTTATAAATATATATATATATATATAAAAAAAAAAATTCCCCTCTCACCCCTATGGGTGGTATGTGTCTTCCTCAACCTCGGGTCCTCTACCAGAGGCCCGGGAGTTTGAGGGTTCTGCGCAGTATCTTAGCTGTTCCTAGCACTGCACTCTTCTGGACAGAGAGCTCTGATGTTGTCCCATTGGCTGTATGTGATGCGCTAAACTGAATTGTCCTTCCTAAGTGAGGAGCAGGGCCTTTGTCAATTTGTCTTTATTGAACTTCATGGCCATTTTACTTCAATGATCCATTTCTATTCTCTAATTTGTCCAACAATTTTGCAATTTTTGACCACTGTCCTCTTTTCAAAGCAGTTGCAATCCCTCCCAGTTTGGTTTATCTTGTCTGCAGAACTTAATAAGCATACTTTCTATGCCAACACCTAAGTCATTAGATGAAGATATTGAACAGAGAGGCCGGTCCCATAACAGACACAAGAGGACCACCCCTCCACTTGTTATAACACGCTTTCCAGCAGGATATGGGAGGCCATATAATAAATACTCTCTGGTACAGGTATTCCAGCAGTTGATGCACCCACCTTATAGTGAGACGCCTCTAATCAATTGTATTTGCCTAGAATTTCATTATCCCAATAAGGATATCATGACTGAGATTCCATATCAAAATGCCTTAACTAAATCCTATTGAGTAATACCAAGCCACATCCGTACCGTGACTTCTCCCTTATCCACAAGACTCGTTATCTATTCATAAGCCACAAGCTACTCGGATGGTATTGACAACATAATTTGTTATCTTTACAAAGAACATGCTGAAACCGCTAATCCCTATCACCTGGCTTACCACTCGCATAGTGTTGCAGGATGATTTCTTTAATTACTTGCTCCATTAATCTCCTGGCACAGAATTAAACTAACTGGTCTGTAGTTTCCTGGGTTGTTTTTTTTTCCGCTTTTCTTTCATGACATTGCCCTTTTCTCTATAATAGAATAAACACTCTAGTCAGTTTTCCTAAACGGTGACTAGGCTATCCAATGCTTCATTGAGTACACGCCACTGGGCAGTGGGTATATACTAAATCAAGTGGTTGGCTAGCCCATGCTCGCCACCCATGGCTGCTGATCGTCTAAAATCAAAGCTGCGCTCAGGTTAATGTTGACATCTGCTGGCAGTTACCTGCTTTTTCCTAGTGTACGACAATGCTCTACACTGATTTTTAATCCAAACTATAGACTCTGATTAGCTTCACTGATGGTCATCACCTGGTGGTGAGAGCAAGAATAGACTTCCAACAAACTACCACATTAGTCATATTGTAGATGTCAGAATTCCACCTGCTTTAAACCTTCAAGCTTTTTAACATTTGATAAAAGATGAAGTAAAAATCCACACATGCGGTCTTTTTCCTCTTCTGGACTTTCAATGCCACCACAAAGAGAATATTCACTCTGGACTGATATTTACCCATGCCAAGGTCGATAACCACCACTGAAAAAATGGTGACAGAAGTGAGCAGTCCTCTAAAATCATAGCAGTGCTTGTGGGTAGCACTACTGCGCTATTTGGGATCGCTCATTTCAATCACAAAGCTTCCACCTGAGAATGATACAAACATTCCTGGTGTCTATCTAGAGCTGGAGAATTATGCAGGATACCAGAACTTTCTGTTTAGTCACTTCCTTTAGTATATCTATATTGCTCTGAACCGCGGAATAGTCATGAAACCATAAATCTGTGAAGAACATAGAAAATATTTAAAAGACCTAGATTTTGGAGCCAGTACTAATTTTTAACTCTGTCTTTTTTATGGTAGGAAGAAACCGAAGGCCTGTTCGCGAGGTAGAAACAAAGCGGAGAAAGCATATTACAAACAATACTTAAGGGCACATTCTGGCAATGTCCTGTGTCTGTAGGAAAAGTTAAAGGAAGCTTCTTCCTTTACACGTGGGACCAGGCCCCAAGTTCTGCAAGCGTATTATCTTTTTCTTTAAAGTCCAACAATCTGCTTAAGAAGTACCTTGCTGAATCAAGTGTCCCTGCAGGAGCAGGACAGGCATAGATGGTCATAAACCCGCTATTCAGTGAGGCACCAGGATCAAGGGGACGCTTTTTGAAGCCTGCACTCACTATTGCTCCACTCTGTCCTGACTGCAGCCGGCACTTCACACTTGCAAGAGGCAAAAATTGATGAAGGAATGGGTTGGATAATGATTAGCTTAAAATCATTAAAAGTCTATTATTTTTTGCTCCAGTTCAAATGTATTATTGTACTTTAGGTCAATATACCATAGTTGGGTGTTCTCAACTGCAGAAAAATGTACAAGACATCTCTGATGGCCATTCTTGGCCAAGTTTTGATACATTCCCTGATATTCCAACAGATGTCTGCAGCCCACATGGCAAACAGATCCATCCAGTCAGTAGTTCACGCATAACCGGTTGTTTTTTTTGACAAAATAAAAAATGGAACATGCCATATCATATATTATTTAATAAAAATTGAACTATTATGCATCCAGTACTTCCACGAGGTCAATGTTGTACAAATGGGTCTCTTTGGATGAGCGTTATACACGAGGACGCAAGTCAATTGTATTCACTCAATGTTCCAGATTTTCATCTAATATGTTTGCATTTCAATTTCAGGGACCAGTATTCAGAATTTTCTGGAAAGTGAATATGCTTTGAGTAATCATTACTCTGTTTGCAGATAAGATTTAATCACCCTGTTATTAGCACATCCCTGACGCACAAGAGTGGAAATTTTTATTTCTTCTCTTATTCATGTGAGTGTAAAACTAGGGTCCTCGACCAGAGGGGCAAGGGAGTGGAGGAAATGGAGCGGTTTGTCACACAAACATTTCAGTGCCTGTGTCGAGGAACAGATTTTTCAACCTCAGCTATATTTGCAGTCACCCATCCCTGTATTGGTTGTATGACACCTTAACTGGGACCAGGAACAGATGTTGAGGCTTGCCTAAGCAAGACTACTTCCATGGATTCTTCATAGTTAATGTATGAAGCTGAAGACCATTTGATAATTATTATGGAGG